>NW_023603048.1:0-8890 GCF_014898055.3 Talpa occidentalis
CCTATATTAAAAGAATCCCTTTCCCATGCAGAGGATGAGCCTAATGATCATGAATATGCTGAAATGCTAGATAAATTAACTTTCAAAAATGACAAACCCTCCCTCCCAGTTGCCACTCTTTTTCCAATCGTTACTAAGCCCAAAACTGCATTACTTAAAAATCTTCCCCATGATTGTGTCCTTCAAGGACCCCTAGGTGGCATTCTGGGATCAGCAAGAGAGGCCAGTAAACAGGAGATTTTTCATTTGCCTTTCCCGTGACTGGACCTCCGGTCTTGACTCGCCATGACGATGGCCCTGCATGGGAGGCCATCCCTATAAAAACTCTTAAAGAATTACAATCAGCTGTTCAGACTACAGGACATAACTCCCCTTATACTTATCAAATTATTGACATGTTATCGGCCACTTGGATGACCCCTTATGACTGGCTTAATCTTGCCAAGGCTGTTCTTCCTTCAGGAATGTATATATTATTTTCGCATGGAATATGAGGACCAAGTACATGCCTTCCTTAAGGAACATGATGATATGGTCAAGGCTGAGAAAATTTCTCTTTCCATGTTCATGGGAACAGACAAATATACTGATGTACGCAGACAGGCTGCCCTTCCAAAAGATGTCCTAGTTGAAATTAATAAACTAGCAGTTGCCTCATGGAAAAATTTACCTTCACCTGAGCACAAACCCACTAATCTCACTGATATACACCCAACGCCAGGATGAAATGTACCAGGATTTTGTGGCTAGATTAGAAACTGCTCTGGATAAGGTTCTTCCATCCTCTGAAGCACGGGATTTGTTGTTTAAACAACTTGCATGGGAAAATGCTAATTCCCTTTGTAAAGAATTAATTAGACCCATAAGAAAAACTGGTACACTTCAAGATTACATTAAAGTTTGCTTAGATGCTTCCCCAGCGGTTGTTCAAGGCATTGCATATGCTGCAGCAATGAAAGGACAACCTTTCGCCGCTTTTGTTCAGTCAATGCCTCATGGGCGGCGTAACAATCAGGTTTCATGCTTTAGCTGTGGCCAGCCAAACCACACACCTCCAAAAATTGCCCAACAAAGCCCAAGTAATTGCTGAACTTAAACGCCCTATCCACCCAGGCCCATGCCCTCGTTGCAAAAAAGGTAATCATTGGGCCAACGAATGTCGTTCTAAATGGCATAAGGATGGCCATAAATTAACCCCTAATTCTAAACAGTCAATTGACTCAAAAAACTTCCAGAGGGGCAAGCCCTCAGCCCCGTAAAAGAAAGAGGGTCTCATCAACAACCCCCCAAGCCCAATTCCCCTTCCCAAGTGTCAGTTTATGACCTCCCCCGGGGCACCCCGGGCAGTGCTGGTTTGGATCTAGCTGCCATCAAGGATGTTTTATTGTCTTCCACAGAAGATGTGCAATTAGTTGAAACTTATTTAAAGGGACCGCTGCCGGCTGGCTCGGTCGGACTAATAATTGGTCGGAGTTCAAATTACAAAAAGAATTTTGAGGTGTTGCCAGGTATTGTTGATGCGGATTTTACAGGCCGAGTCAAAGTTATGATCCGTCCGTTAAAGGAAACTATTCAAATTCACAAAGATCAAAGAATAGCTCAAATTCTAATTTTAAATTATGTCAAACTTCCAAACCCAGTTTTAAAAGACAAACGGGGAGACGGTGGTTTCGGCTCCACCGAGGTCGTGGCTTGGACACAGCCCATTACAAAACAGAGACCTTTACAGACAATATATGTTAATGGACACCCCTTCACGGATTATTGGACACTGGTGCTGACAGGTCATGCATAGCTGGCAAAGACTGGCCCTCGTCATGGCCCATTACTAATTCCTCATCTACTTTAATTGGTTTAGGCATGGCAAACAATGTAGCTCAAAGCTCTCAGGTTTTACATTGGCAAATGAATGAGCATTCTGGTCTCTTTCAGCCATATGTGATTCCTTCCTTGCCCTTTTCGTTATGGGGCCGTGATGTGATGGAATCCATGGGGTTAACTCTCACCGCTCCTGATTTAATTGATGAACAGGCTTTTTCTTAGAGGCCATTGCGGAAAATTTATTTGCTGATAAAATTGCTTGGAAAAACAATGATCCTGTCTGGATACCTCAATGGCCCCTTACATCTGACAAAATCCAGGCTATACATGACATTGTCTCTGACCAATTACAAAAAGGACATTTAGAGCCCTCTAACAGTCCGTGGAATACTCCTGTCTTTGTAATTAAAAAGAAGTCAGAAAAATGGAGGCTTCTTCAGGACCTCCGCTCAATTAATGACACTATGCATGACATGGGAGCCCTTCAACCAGGCCTCCCCTCCCCTGTAGCTGTTCCAAAACAAAATCATATCATAATTATTGATTTGCAGGACTGCTTTTTCACCATTAAACTACACCCTGATGATTCTCCTCGGTTTGCCTTTAGTGTTCCATCCGCTAATTTTAGCCAACCCTGGCAACGCTTTCAATGGAAAGTCCTGCCTCAAGGCATGAAAAATTCTCCTACTTTATGTCAAAAATTTGTTGATCAGGCTTTACAAGCTACCAGACATAAATTTCCTGATGCATATATCATTCATTACATGGATGACATTCTCCTGAGCCACTCCTCTAAGGAAGGTGTGGAAACGCTTTTACAATGTGTAATTACTGACCTGACCTCCTTTGGTCTTGTCATTGCTCCTGACAAAATTCAGCGTGATCGACCACTTAACTATCTGGGAAAAACCATTCATGATGATTTCATCATGACTCAAAATCTTCAAATCCGCCTTGATAAACTTTCCACATTAAATGATTTTCAAAAATTGCTTGGAAACATTAATTGGATTCGTCCTTATCTTAAAATTACTACAGGTGATTTACACCCTCTTTTCCAGATATTACAGGGAGATCCTAACCCTAAATCACCTAGGTCCTTGACACCCGAGGCTCTCTCAAAACTGCATTTGGTTGAACAAAAACTTTCTGAAGCTAAAGTTTCTCAAATTGATTATTCATCACCATGGGAATTACTTGTCCTTAAAACTGAATTCACCCTACTGCCTGCCTGTGGCAATCAGGTATTCTTGAATGGCTTTATTTAGCACATAATCAAACAAAAATGGTTACATCTTATCCATCTATGTGTGCATTTCTGATAATAAAAGGGTTGACACGTTCTAAAGAACTGTTTGCCAGACTTCCTGCCACTATTGTTGTCCCATATACTAGAACACAGTTTGAATTTCTGCTTCAAAATGATGATGACTGGGGCATAGCCTTGCTCAATTTTCCTGGTCAGGTCAAATTCCACCTGCCACAGCACCCTATTTTAAAATTTGCGACGGAAACTGCTTTAACTTTTCCAAAAATTGTTTCCTCGCAGCCTCTGCCCGGAGCTGCCGTTGTCTTTACTGACGGTTCCTCCTCTGGAATTTCGGCAGTATATCATCCTGATCAGCCTCCTATACAGCGTTTCTCTAAAGGAATTTCTGCTCAGCAGGCTGAAATCATTGCTGTAACACTTGCTTTAGAGCATTACACATGTCCTTTGAATTTATATTCTGATTCTAAATATGTTGTCTCTTTGTTTCCGGCAATTGAAACTGCCTTGATATCTGGGTCATCCCATATTTCTTCCTTACTGGCTCATTTACAAACACTGCTACGAGCCAGAACACAAAAAATTATTTATTGGCCACATTAGAAGTCATTCTAATCTGCCTGGATCCCTGTCCTTAGGTAATCAAATGGCTGATTTACTTACAAAATCTTCAGCTGTCATGACGGTGGCTCAGGCTCAAGAGAGCCATGCTCTTCATCACCAAAATGCTAATGCTCTACGTCACCGTTTTCAAATTACTAGAGAACAAGCCAGACAAATTGTTCGTGAATGTCCTTCTTGTCCGGATGTTCATCATCCTCCAAACTAGGAGTTAATCCTCGAGGTTTAAAGCCTCAAGTTCTCTGGCAAATGGATGTAACTCATGTCCCCTCTTTTGGGAGACTTTGTTTTGTTCATGTAACTGTTGATACCTTCTCACATGCTGTTCATGCCACTGCCCGTACTGGTGAGGCAGTGAAGGATGTTATTCAACACCTTACTGCATGTTTTGCGGTGTTGGGTAAGCCATTAAAATTAAAAACTGACAATGCTCCTGCATATACTTCCAAATCATTTCAGTCATTTTGTGCCCAATGGCGTATTGCTCATGTTACTGGCATCCCTTACAATCCACAAGGTCAAGGTATTATAGAATGAACTCACCAAACATTAAAAACTCAACTTGACCGTCTACAAAATGTAGCCCGTTTTTATTCCCCTCAACATCTTTTGCAACATGCTCTGTTTGTAATTAATCATCTTAATTCAGATGACAAAGGTGTCACCCTATGGTGCGGCATTGGGGATACACTGATGTTTCCCATTTGCCTCAGGTCAAATGGAAAGACCTCCTCACTGGAGCCTGGAAAGGCCCAGATTTACTGCTTGCCTCAGGGCGAGGTTATGCTTGTATTTTTCCTCAGGATGCCGACTCCCCTGTCTGGATTCCGGACAGACTCATCCGCCACTGCCCGTCGGTCCCGTCCCGAGCGAGAGCTCAGGCTATCCGCCACCGACGGCAGATGGCGCGTTTGACGAGGAGGATGCGTCGCCTTCAACTCCTGCGGGAGCATCCCAACCGCCTTCCAACCTGGGGTCATATAAAGGCCCTCGCGATGATGGCTGAACACCTGGTGCAACAAAATAATGTTCCACGCACTGCCTTATCAATTTTCATGGCAATTATTGCCATTTTGGCAACTCAGTCTACGCCCGTACAAGCGGCACATTTCTGGGCTTATGTTCCCGAGCCACCTTTTCTGCACCCGTTCCCTGGACAGAAAACTCTGTCATAAAAGTTTATGTAAATGACACCAACCTTCTTGGTGGCTTGGCTGATTTTCACTCTGAACACATGGTTTCTTCCCCTATTGATTATGACGGTCTATCTGATGACCCTCCACTTTGTGCCTATGCTAACTCTGTATCCCTTCCTGGTTGTATGATGCTACATTATGTTTTCATGTTCACTGATGCACCACCTCGCACTCCCCTAAAAACCATCAAAAACAACAAAGACCGTGTCGTCTGGGATTTAACGTTCATGGCCTTGGAACAATTAATAGCAGACGATGAATCCGCACCTTCTCCTCACCGCCCTTTACTCCCCCTTTCCCAACTGTGTTCAAAAATACCGGGATGTTGACCAATACTGGGATTCACTTATTTCCTACCCAGTTTGGCTGCACTGTGGTTTTTCTCAAGCAATGCCTATATCCCCTCTTATGTCTCAGTTTACTGTATATGATTTTTCATTTGCTGTTCCAACCCTTCCCTATAGAAGGTTCTCTGTTGGATGGGTGCCACCTATGTATGCTTTTAATCATCACAATAAGACTTATTTACAGCCTGAACTTTTTCGTCTCTTCGCTGCCTTTGATGATGTAATTTTCAGACAACCTGGACAGGACACTGCTAAGATCCCAGTGCGTGCCTGCGTTGGATACCCCTTTGCTCTACTTCTGGGAAATGCCACAGCTACACGCATTCAATTGCGTGGGACTTCTTACTCTGTACATTGTTCTGGCTGTGTTATTACTAATTGTATCACCCCCTCTCTTGCTCGTATATATCCTGTGGTGGTCTTACTTAAAAGACCCCCCTATGTTATGTTACCTGTTGATTTACATGATATGCCTTGGTATGATAATACTGCCATGCAAGTTTTAGATGAAGTACATGCCCTTCTTCGTCCTAAACGTTTTATTGCCACCCTTATTCTAGGAATTGCTGCTCTAATTTCCCTGGTTACCTCCTTAGCTACTTCCTCTGTTGCTTTAATTCAGGAAACTAAGACAGCTTCTTTTGTAAATGACCTTACCAAAAATGTGACCATGGCACTCTCTGTGCAGCGGGACATTGATTACAAGTTAGAAAGAAAGATAAATGCCCTGGAAGAAATTGTTATTGCCATTGGAGATGAAGTTCAGCTGCTTAAGCAGCAATTATCCACTCGCTGCCACGTTCACTTTCGTTTCATTTGTGTTACACCTTTGCGTTATAATTCCTCTCTACATTGGAATCTTACTAAACATCACCTATTGGGCATCTGGCATGACAATGACCTCTCTCATGACCTTGCATCTCTTCAGTCTGAAATCTCTGCTGTCAGTAAATCTCACCTAGATACTTCAGTCTCTTCCTTTGCCCATTCTCTGGCTTCCACTCTCCAATCTTTAACTCCTACTCACTGGTATCATCTTGTTCTCTCCTTCCTTGTTCTTTCCCTACTTGTCCTGCTTCTCTGTTTGTTTATTCCCTTCTGTGTCCGCTCACTTCACAGGTCCATCTACCGCATCCAGTGTGACATGTATGCTTACCAACTTCGTTCTAAATCAAAGGGGGACCTGCTGCACCTCCCCCTGCAGTGACCCTCAGGGCTAATGGCTGTTACCATGGTCCCTGAGGTCCGGCGTGGGCAAGGAACCATGCGCGCAGGGGGAGAACAGCAAACTCCTTAAGATGCAGAGAAGCCGAATGCCTGTCAAGAAATAATGACCACCAGAAGCTGCCACAAAGATGATTAAAAGAAATGCTGACCACTTGGAACCTTATCTCGCTTTCTCAAGGCCCATAAACTTTATTCTGCTACAACTGTCTCTCTAAAAAACTTTCCTTTTTCTGGTCATTGATTGCTAATTAAAAAACATACCTAATTTAATAATTAGGCTAATGCAAATGAAACATTACTAAACACTGTGTTATAATAGAATTGTTAGTTTAATAATCTTTCTATTATGTGCTTAACTTTAGTACCTTTGATATTAACTGCATTATAAAATAAATTCACCCATGACAATTAATTATGATAGTTAGTGCAACTAGAAAATAATTATATAGAATAGTAAAAAGAATTTATAGCCTATCCAATTAGGAATGAGGCTAGATGTAACTTCGGACATAAATCACTGCCCTGTCAATTAAGCTAAATTTATGAGCAAACTGATCTCTTTGATGCTTTTAGAAAAACATATATATACTGACCACTAACTTAATAAAGACGCACTCAGATTTTCACTCTCTTGAAGTGTGTCTGTGTGTCATTTATTCATCGAATCCCTGACCACCCTGCGCAATCTCTCAACCCTGAGACGGTCTCATCGTCCATCGCTGTGCTGGTCCGCGGCAGCTACCACTCCTGAGCGCTGGTTTTAGTGAGATAGACATGCTGGGTCTGATGAAGATATTAGATGGAGATAAAAATAAGTTTTTCCATCTTCCAATGCAGAGCCTGGTTTATGTCTGCTTTGATTTTCTTTAAAACTGGACAAGTGGGGCCTCCATGGTGGCCCAAGGGTTAAGACACAACCTATGAAACTATCTGCAGCCTCTGCAGCATGAGTTCGATCCCCAGCCCAGAAGCTACCCATATGGTGCAGCAGACCTGTCTTCACTCTCCCGCTGCTCCCCTCAGCAGTCTATTTCAGTCAATCTGCCTGTTCTGCTCCCCACTCTGTCTCTGGTGAATCCTCTCACCCCTCACACCTCTGGCCTCTACTCCAGATCTTGTATCCAAAATAAACAAACCTTTAAAAAAAAAAAAAACTGGACAAGTGACACCATCCATCCATGCCTTGGTTTCTTCCATATGATACTGGGGCTCTACTCCCAGGTGGTTGTGAGAAGTGCTGAGGCACAAACCCTGAGGCATAGAGCACAGAAAAGGGTTTTGGGGGTGTTAATGCATATAAAGATGCAAAGCACTTTCACATGTGTGACCTGCTAATGAGGGATCCTTGGGCACCATCATTTCATCTTTGTGGATTCCCGGGGAATTTTCTCCCTTCTTTGGGATCCATTTCTCCAGAAAAGAGGGAACTTTAGTTAGAACAGACAGAGGAAAGGATTCCTTCCTGGGTTGGACTTAGCCCAGATTAGAAGTCCTTGTCCCTTTCTGTGTATCCAGTCACCTGGGAAGCTGCCTGATAACACAGTGACCCTCAGCCTGGGCCTCACATATTCAAAAGGCTGTGAAGAGGCCCCAGGCAGAGGACTGTCATGTAGTGGAGCTTCCACAGGGACACGGAGGGTCTCTTTTCCAGAAGTGGTGCCCATGGTCACTTCTTTCTCCTTACACAGGTCCATGTGAACCTCCCAGGGAGTAAGGTGAAAGATTTGAGCACACACACCCACAACAGAGCACCTCCTGTGTACATGTTGTGGGTGCTGCAGACATTCAAGCTAACACCCAGGATAGTGCCTTTTACCTGGGCCTAGAGGTGGGGACATTCCTGAGCCACAGGTGAGCAGGATGGTGGCAGGGCAGCGCCTGGGGCTGTCTTTGACCTCAGTGCCCACTTCCATCTACAGGAAACCGTGGCAGAGGATGAAATCCAGCTCTGCACAGCCCATGAGCTGACAAGGGTGTTGCCTGTGAGGATGCAGGAATTTCAGTGACAGCCTGTCCCTGGCATTGTCAGCGACATCGTCCTGGAAACTAAAGTGATGAAAGGCCGTGGGGCAAGTTGATCTCTGATAAAGACGCTTGTCATGACTGGCTCTTGTCTGAGAACAACCCACCATGCTCTCGGGTGATTCTCTCACTGATGGTCAGTTGTTGAGGAGACGCCGGCAGATGAGAAACAAGAGCACAGAGGCGGGGGCTGCTTAATCAGGGGGGGCTGCGCTTTCCAGTCCCCACAACTCGCAGAGGGCACTGCCAGCATCTATGGTCAAGGAAAGCTCCAGGGAGCGCCTACTGGGGGCTCTTTCCTGTGGACCCTCCTCCCCCTGCCCCCCCCCCCCCGCCCTCTGGGAGCCCCGCCCCAGTGCTGACCCCGCCCCCACGCACCCCCAAGTTGC
>NW_023603049.1:0-8878 GCF_014898055.3 Talpa occidentalis
AAAAAATAAATGACAAGTTTGTTGATGATTTACATTATTTTAAAAAATGGGGAAAGAGAAACCTTCGAGATGAGGAGGATAATGGAATCTATATCTACTAAGGCTTTATCTAGGCACACCCCCTTTGCCAGATGCTGCAGGAGGCAACACACCAAACTTGATGCAGCCCTAAGACAAAGTCAGGCGAAACATTTAATGACATGAAAAGCAGAATGTGATTGACTGTCAAAATGAGAAACACAGTAAGGGCTTTTGAAGTTCCGCTGAAGGACAAAGACTCAGCAAGTGCCTCAAGGAGTCAGCCCTATGTAGCTTCAAGATATATGGACAAGGGACTCGGGTAAGGGACATTGTAGATAATTCTAAGCAACCAAGTAAGAAGAGCACAATCAGGAGGAGAGGGAGAGGAATAACCAGCAAGGAGAAACTTACCCCTCTCTTAGTCTTTTTTTTCTTTTAAAGATTTATTTATTTATGCATACAAGAACTGGAGTACAGGCCAGAGGAGTGGGCAGGGGGAGGAGAGGATTCACCAGAGACAGAGGGGGGAACAGAACAGGCCGAATGATTGAAATACACTGCTGAGGGGAGCAGTGGTCGAGACAGGAGAGGTCTGCTGCACCCATGTGGGTAGCTCCCCAGCCGGTGATTGAACTCATGCTGCAGTGGCTGCGGATAGCTTCATAGGTTGCATCTTAACCCTTGCACCACCAGGGAGGCCCCACTAGTCTTGTATCAGTAAATGGCACGACCATAACACAATGTCTCAGTTCAAAAAGGAGGTATACTTGATTTCTCTTCCCTTATCTCCCTATATTAACTAATCTAATATTTTGCGAGTTGTTAGCTTTGTCTTCATATGTATTGCAAGTGCATTATTTCCACCTCCTCTGCTCTTACCCTGGCCCATCACCATCTTTTGCCTAGACCACAGCAGTAGCTTCACAATTACTTTTCTTATTTTTCATTCTTGCAATTTCACTCTTTGCTGTCTGCACAGCAGAGAGAATGATAATGTAAATGTAAACAGACCCAATTACTCCACTGCTGAAACTCCCTAATGGCTTATTCCACTTGGAGTAAAATTCAGCCCCCTTACTTCTGAGCTTCATGATGTAGCTCCTCCTTCCTCTCCAAATTCATGTCTGGAGACTTTCCTTCTGTTCATAAAGTACAAACACTCTGGCTCCTTATGAAATACTGAAAAGACCAAGTCTTTTAGGAACCCTGTATTCCTCTTCCTTGGGCCAGGAACATTCTTCCCATGATTGTTTATATGCTGGGTTCCTTTTTATTCTTCAGATCTTCAAACAACTTTCTGTCCTCAGAGAGGCCTTTCTGGGCATCCCATCCAAACGAGTCACCCTCCCTATGTCAATCAGTCTCCTTCATCACCTGCTTCATGTGTTGTTTTATATATTTGTTTATTGTCTTCTACGCCACATAGTATCATAATCTCCATTAAAGCAGGAGTCACATCTTTCATTCACCTGAATGGCTGGAACACGCCCTTGTTCACCTAAATGAGTATCACCACATATGTGGTCAGAAGTATCTGTTCGATGAATAAGTGAATGAATGAATGAAAATAAATGAAGAAAAATAGATGAGCACTCTCAGAGTCTAAACATGCTGACTTAGAACATACAGTTTACTTTTCTACTTAAAGTGACGTGGGATGTGACTGGTTCCATATGTAGGTGCCTGAGTTTGGGGAAGGATAGATTTATTTGTTTGTTGATTGACTGATTATGCTTGAGTATATCAATGTGAGAAAAACTCTGTTTACTTGCTCTTGATTTAGAGGGCATTACCTCAAATAAAGACACATAAACAGCCATGTTCCTACCAAGTATGTGGCACTTTACAGAAAATAAATTAACAGATTCTCTTATTTATTTTATCCTAGAATCACTGCCTGCTCTCTAAAACTATTTTTTTAGCTTCAGGGAATAACAGATTCACAAATACCACTAACAGGAATACTTAAGCAGGAAATCTTCACATAAATTATCAGCATGGGTAGACAATGATCATTTTTAGCTATGCAAATTCAAATTTATATGTGATCAAAGAAAATATGACATCCAGTAATATGTAGGAAATACAAAATACGTGTTAGTGTTTGAACTGTCCACATTTGATATAGCAAAGAAAAAGCAGTTTTTTTAAACTTAAGGCTTTTTAGATTTGTGTGATCCAGTTATAAAAAATAATGTTTTTTCCCTAATTAATTAGGAGGCAATGGTTGCCTAATCAATTTTTTTGAAAATGAAGAAATGAGTTATTTTAATAAATAGCAAAGTTCATTTCTAGGGTCAGACAGGAAAAATTTCAAATTATATAGGAAATAAAATTCACTTCTGAGACAAAAGTGAGGAAGGCTAAGATTTCCACTGAGGCAAAAGAGAAAATTTTTAAAAGATTAAAAAAAAAATCATTGTAAGACTTCCATGTATCATTTTACTCTTAAAAATGCTTTCTTACTATATGAAAATATTTGGAACCTGCCCCTAAACCTACATGGAATTACATCCTTTACTGAATGCAGAACAAGAATACAGCAACATTGTCAGAGATGTGGGAGCTATGAATAAGGAATCTCCAGATTGCTTTGAATGTCAATGAATGTTAAATTGGTAAAACTTACTAATAATAGCACTAACATTTGTGTATTACTTTATAGTTTATGGACACTTTCAAATACATGATCTCATTTGGTTTTCAAAATAACCCTTGGGAAAATCAGAATACACTGAGTGTTCTTTGACTGATAGGAAAAGGTTAGGGCAGACCTAGTCACTTAGTAGCATAACAAAATAAGTAAAGCCCTCCCTGCAGCTTAACATCACTTTACCCAGGAACAAAGCCCATCTTTCCCATCGGGAACCTAGCTTTAACCTACAAATGCCCAGGGAGAGTTAACACAATTTACATTTCCACTAAGATGCAAATGAAAGATTAGAGATTCTTCTCTGCTGGAAGACTTTGGGAGAAGTGTAAGGGTCCCTGAGCTTGCAGTCTCTGAAAAGGTGGGTGTCCTTTGGTTCAGCAGGTTGCAGGAAAAAAGGAGGAACTCTTGAAGGGAAACCTGGCCTTACAGGTCAGCGAGGCCACCCTGTCCTCACTTTAAGCTCCACTAGTGGACATCATGTATAAAAGCATATTTATGTTCTTGAAATTATAATCTGTGTTGATTTTTTAAAACAATGAAAATCAAGGCATTGTTTACAGTTGCTAAGTCATTTTTAAACTAAGACATGAAGCGTGAATAGGAGTTAGCCAGGTAAGGAGGAAGGGAGAACATCATATTTCAGCAAGAAAGCAGCAGGTGTGAAGATCAGAGGCAAGAGATGGTGTGGCCCATTTAATTTGTTTTTTTAAAGATTTATTTACTTATGCATACCAGAACTGGGGTACAGGCCAGAAGTGTGGGGGTGTGAGAGGATTTACCAGAGACAGAGTGGGGAACAGAACAGGCAGATGTACTGAAATACAGTGCTGAGAGGAGCAGCGGGCGAGTCAGGAGAGGTCTGCTGTGCCATGTGGGTCACCTCCTTGGCAGGGTATTGAACTTGTGCTGCAGAGGCTAGGGATAGCTTCATAGTGCGGTGCTTAACCCTTGTGCCACCGGGGAGGCCAAGTGCTGTGTCTTAATCCCTTGCACCACCAGGGAGACCCCCATTTTATTTCTTTTTTCCATTTTATTATTATGCGCCAGAAAAACTCATTGAAAAATTAATTTGTGTTTTGTTTGCACAGCTCTAGATGGATTAGAAGCCCAAGAATTATTTTTCCTTCCTTATAACCCTCTCAGTTCCAAATAGCCCTTACATTGAATGGAGACTGACTGGGGCTTCTCTTGCAGAGTTAAGAAAGTTTTGCTTTTTAAAAAGAACTTTTTTTTGTAAAGATTATTTGTTTGTTTGTTTATTTATGCATACAAGAACTGGGGTACAGGCCAGAGGTGTGGGGGTGGGGGTGAGAGGATTCACCAGAGACAGAGTGGGGAACAGAACAGGTAAATCTACTGAAACACATTGCTGAGGGGAGCAGCAGGCGAGTCAGGAGAGGTCTGCTGAGCCATGTGGGTAGCTCCCTGGCCAGGGGAACAAACTCATTCTGCAGTGGCTGCGGATAGCATCATAGGTTGTGTCTTAACCCCTTGTGCCACCAGGGAGGCCAAAAGCTTTGCTTTATAAAAGAAAGTCTGGGGGCCTCCCTGGTGGCACAAGGGGTTATGTTGCAGCACTATGAAGCTATCTGCAGCCACTGCAGCTTGAGTTTCATCCGCAGCCTGGGAAGTGACCCACATGGTGCAGCAGACCTCTCCTGTGTTGCCTGCTGCTCCCCTCAGCAGTGTATTTGTGTATTTCAGTAGATCTACCTCTTCTGCTCCCCACTTTGTCTCTGGTGAATCCTCCAGCCCCGCCCCAACACCTCTGGCCTGCACCCCAGCTGTTGTATATATAAATAAATAAATATTTTAAAAAACATAGAGAGTCCAAGAAAGGAGGTGATCAGGACACTAAGATCAGGAACTGGACATGACAAAATCTGAAAGTATCACTCAGAATGGTTGATGACTATCTTCATCATATACCAGGGAGTGTGAGGAGCTCCACAAAGAATGGCTGGTCCCAATCACAAAAGCTCCCAGCCTGGGCAAGGATCTCAGTGCTCATGTCACCAACGAAGCCTCTTTACAAAGAAAACTCAGGCTTGGACAACAAGCAGTGAATTACGTAGGCCCAAAGAAAACCTAATAAATGTAAGATAGGGTGGGCCTTGGCAGAGGGTATGTGTCCCATTTTCTTTGCTGTGGAAAACTACAGTAAACACTCATTTAGGATATATCTTATCTGAGACTCAGAAATCTTAAGACTGATCCAGACCTTAAGAATATGCATGACTTACTCTAACCTTTGTCTCCAGAAATAGTAGGGTTCCTGAATTACCATTTTTAAATTTAGAGGTATTCATCCTCACAATGATTTCATAAACTCCCAGTTAAACAATCATCATGGTCACAAGTTATATAAAGGTAGGTCATGCAAAAGTAAAACCTTTACCATGTTCAAAATAAGAGGTAACCCTCATGCACACGCACAAGCTCTTTCCCAAGTACTATTCTAAGTGAATTAACTAGATTAAGTCAAATGATCCTCTCAATAGCTCACAAAACATTTTGAAGTTTTTGAGTGTGGGAAACCTAAACAGAGCTGGGAGGCTTTTGAGGATTGAGCCCCCAGCACATACGGGCTAGTCACATCCACTCTGGGAAGCTGCCAAAACACAGCTAGACTGTCACAGCACACAGGATTGAAACTTGGCTAATCATTATTCAATGAATTTTTTTATCTGATTTGCATGTTATTGCACTGATTGGACTCAACTTACTTCTGCATCAATTTTAACTGTGATTTGTATAACTGACCCCTCCTTTTCTATGTGGATACTCTCTTTAAACAACTTGGCTACTTGCTTGGTCCTTCTTGAATGCTGTCTCCTGGGCTGCAGTCCTCATAAAACCCAACCAAGTGCTTATATTTTGGGCCTACCCGATGGTGCAAGGGGTTAAGTGGCAGCACTAAGAAGCTATCTTTAACCACTGCATCAGGAGTTACATCCCCGTGTGGCCAGGGAGCTACCCACATGGCATAGCAGACCTCTTCTGTCTCTCCCGCTGTTCTCAGCAGTGTATATCAGTCACTCTGCCTGTTCTGCTTCCCACTCTGTCTCTGGTAATTCCTCTCACCCCCTGCACCTCTGGCCTACACCCCAGTTCTTATATGCATTAATAAATAATATTTTAAAAGAAAGAAATAAAAACAAATGCTTATATTTTGCTTCAATCAGGTTTTGTTGATTCTGGGATGATACAACCCTGTCTGTAGATACTATTTTTATCCCAAGTCTGACTGTTGCCAAGAGAATTGTGAATGAAGAAATGTAAACTCCAAGTAGGCAGCATTTTCCATCAGAAAATAAAATGGCATTGAGTGCTGATGAAATATTTTAAAGGTAATTCCTAGAACAAATTCAAATTCAAGTCCTATGAGAAGAGGGGGGGAAAAATTTACTATTTGTACCAAAGTTAAAACTAGATACAGAAGAACTTTTTGCCACATAGAAGATGGATGAAATGATTTGGTAAACTTATTTTGCCTCCTACATCCTGGGAGTCAGTTGCCTTTTGTGTATAAGGCTTTTTGACACTATCCCTCTAGGGTTCTCATTGTACAATTAAGGCTTACTGCTAGATGTTGTCAGCATTGTTACCAAGTGGCTTTGCCATCCTGATTCCAGCCATCATTACCTGGTCATGTAGAAGCCTCCTAACTATTACAACAAGCCAAATATTTTCGGTACTATTTTCGGTACTATTGTTCAACAGAATCTACTGTCCAATTTATTTTACAGCAAAATCTATCACAAAGACCTTCAGTAATTAATCTACCAGGAAATTCTAGTGTTACTGTATTTTTCCTCCTAGGACACCAAAGGAAGTTTGTTCCTCTGCCATTTATATGATTCCCAATGTTTTATTGCCAATGACATGGCTGACCTGAGGCAAATTACAAATTATTGTCATGCATACCCTCCTCATCCTCTTGAGAAAGCCTGGATTGTGTTGAGTCACAAGAATGCTCGGTTAGGGCCTCGCCGGTGGCGCAGCGGTTGAGCGCTGGGTTGCGAAGCTGCCCGCGGCCTCTGCGGCGCCAGTTCGATCCCCGGCTGCTCCCCGGCCACCAAAGGAGGGTCCCACATGGCGCGCAGACCTCTCCTGCCGCCCGCTGCTCCCCTCAGCAGTGTACTTCGGTCCTTCTGCCTGCTCTGCTCCCCGCTCTGGCTCTGGTGAATTCTCTCACCCTCCCGCGCTTCTGACTGTACCCAGTGCTTGTATAAACAAAACAAACAAATAAATAAATAAAAAAAAGACTGTCACTTTAAAAAAAAAAAAAAAAGAATGCTCGGTTACCCACTGAACCTGTTGGATTCAGGAAGTGATACCCCATAATGTCCTTGGACACCATAAATAAATGTGTTCAAATACATCATCATATTTGAACTGATCTTCCATTCCTAAATCCACTTATCAGTGTTTAGTTCTTGTTTGACTTAACTTATCAACAGCATTTGATACAGCTCATCACTCCCTCCTCCTTGATACTACATGGTAGCCAATATAGGATGCTGTTTCTTTCCCTCCCCATGCCTTCTATCCCCCCATTTCCTGGATTTTCTTATCCCACTGACAGCTTTTTTATTTTTTTGTCTATTCCTTCACTTCTCTCTAGCCTTTTAAGATTGTGAGATTTCATTGTACAGATCTTTGCCCTCTTTCTATCCATGCTTTAGGTGGACTCATTACATATCACTTATATATTAATGATTCCTATTATATCTCTTGTGAGGGTGGGTCTTCCTTTTGAAATCTAGTCTTCTGTATCCAACTAGCTACTTGAAAGCCTCCCTTGAACTTTTAGCAGGTATCACAAAGTTAAACTGAGCAAAATTAATCTCCATATCTTCCCAGAAAATTTTCTCTTCCTGTATTGCTTTCCATTTTACTCGAAAGAAACTTATCATGTCAGCCAATCTAGACAGAATCTGTGGTGATATCCTGGACTCTTTTACCTATGGCTTGCATTCAACTTCACACATTGAAATTCAAAATCTACTGTAGACAACTGGAGCTCAGTCCTGCTGGGGGCCCTCTGAGAGACTGAATGGAGCCTGTCTGTAAATTGTGCCACCAAGGAGCAAGGAACCTGAGATAGTTAACCCAGCTGCTATGTGCTACGCCTCTTTGTGATAGGAGGCATAGCAACTTGCCCTTCATATTGAAGGAATGTCTTAGAATTCCTAAAAACACTGGTTCACAAAAATATCACTGATGTATCTTGACTTTTCCTGGGACTTATCTAATTTCCAATTCACATATGGCTCACCAGAGCATCCAGAGCCACTTCATGCCCACTGGTTTCTCGTTTAATTAACACAATGTCATTCACCTAGTTGCCCAGCTTGATACTCTGTGGCATGTCGCTTTCGATTTGACTGCAGCAGAGAACAGGAAAGTTAACAAAGACCTGGGCTAAAACTCTGAATGTGCATTGTTCTCCGTTCGGTGAATGAAAAATGTACCTGCTTCCTGATTTGTTCTAGTAACAATGACACACATGATAACACATTTATGAATATAACTATGGTTCAGTCCATTTTATCATGGTCTGCTATTATTTGCAGTGATCAACCCGATTTTTGTGTGGGCCATACTACAAAATTAAATGAGATCAATAGAGTGCAAAACTCCCCATTATTTAAGACTGACGATGTCACAAAGAATTGCAAGTCAAGCTACACAGATTGAGGCAGAAACTTAAACTGTGTCCCAACGAGGGAAAAAGTGTTAGAGGAACAAGAGAGAGCAAATTCTGAGCCTGTGAATAACCTTCTGAATGAACTCCCCTCCCTGATTTTTTTGTTAAGATTTATTTATGCATACAAGAGCTGGGGATTAGGCCAGAGATGTGATGGGTGTGGGGAAGGTGGGAGGATTCGCCAGAGACAGAGTGGGGAGCAGAACGGACAGATCTACTGAAATACACTGCTAAGGGGAGCAGTGGGTGAGATAGGTGATGTCTGCTGTGCCATGTGGGTCAGCTCCCTGGCTGGGATCAAACTCATGCCATGGTGGTTGGTGATAGCTTGATAGCACTGAGACTTAACCCTTGTGCCACCAGGGAGTCCCCATTTTTTCCGCCATGTTTTTAAAGACTCTGCCCCTATATTCATGCTTAAGAGATCTCAGGCACTAAAGACTCTAACTCCCTGAGTAGGGCATCACTGGGAACCATAGACAGAATGAAGC
>NW_023603050.1:0-8875 GCF_014898055.3 Talpa occidentalis
GCTTTTCCATTGCATATCCTATTCTCAACTTAAAATCAATATCCCCTACCAATTTACCTCTCTCGTAAATTGATTCCCCTCCCTAGTTACCTGACTGCTTGTCACTTCAGTGACACCTACTTCTCACTTTCTGTAACTGGGTGAGAGCTCTTGGGAAATACAATCCTTTTCATTCTTGTATATGAACCTAATTCTAAGTTTTTTTTTATTTTTATCTTCAAATTCTTGGGCCCACTTCCATATTTCTCTCCTTTGCCACCACACAGGAAGCTTTGATTATAGCAATTTTTCCATCATCCAGTGTCCTTCCTCTCCTGCCCTGGACTCGAGGCATTCCACAGCAAGCTTAACATTAGATCTCACCTTCAAGGACCACCACTAATAAAAATGTACTTAACTCATCCTTATCCTTCCTGATTTCCCGCTACTGCTCCCAGGTCCTTCTAATTTAGTGAGATTAATTTCCTTGTATCTTTTATTCATATTAAGCATTTGTGCTTGCTTCTGTTATTTATTTTTTAAGGTTTATTTTTTCATTTATGCATGAAATTCATTTATGCAGAGTGGGGGGGCAGTGAGAGGATTCATCAGAGACAGAGTAGGGAGCAGAACAGGTGGATCTACTGCAATACACTGCTGAGGAGAGTGGGCAAGACAGGAGAGGTCTGCTGTGCCATGTGGGTTAGCTTCCTGGCTGGGGATCGAACTTGTGCTGCAGTGGCTGCCTATAGCTTGATAGTGCTGGGACTTAACCCCTTGCACCACCAAGGAGACCCTGCTTTTGTTTATTTTTTCAGATTTTTTTCTGCCTGAAATATTCTTCTTCCCACCTTGTAAATCTCTGTATTTTCTGACCTCTTGTGACCCCATTTCTAACAGCTTTTTTCCTCTGCACTTAATTTCAACAAAAACAGATCAAAACCATAAAAATGTGCTCACACACTTTGACATAGTCATATTATTTCTAGATCTGTATCTTAAATAATTAACAATTACCAAAGGAGAGAAAACTCTTGTGCACAAAGTTTTCCCTCCCACCCAATGTTATTTATGATAATATTGAAAAATTGGAAACTATATACCCAGTAATAGAACAAAAAAATCACGATGAAAATTTTGCATGCACAAAATGAACATTATTTGAAATTATATGAAATGTCTTTTAAATATAAAGCTAACTAAGAAAAAAAAATAAAGCTAACTAAAGAGTAGAAACGGAATATAATATTGTAAACTGTCGGTCTTTAATGTGCAAATCTTAAACAAACTTGATTATTCCTCTTTATGAAATAGTAAAAAGAGATAATTTACCACTAAATTAATGATAAAAGAAATCCACATCCCATTTAAAGTATCTATGTAAGTAAATTTGAATTTTTGTTAAAAAGAACTAGCATTGGGCCTCCCCGGTGGCGCAGCGGTTGAGCTTTGGGTTGCGAAGCTGCCTGCAGCCTCTTCAGTGCTGGTTCGATCCCCAGCCACTGGGCGAGGGCCCCACATGGCGCGCAGACCTCTCCTGCCGCCCGCTGCTCCCCTCAGCAGTGTACTTCGTCAGTCTACCTGCTCTGCTCTCCCCTCTGACTCTGGTGAATTCTCTCACCCTCCCACGCTTCTGACTGTACCCAGTGCTTGTATAAATAAATAAAATAAATCTTAAAAAAAAAAGTTTTAAAAAAACAAAAAAGAGTAAGTAGAGGAACATCCCAGAAATTAATGACAAAGCCCATCCTGGTGGACAGGGCCCCTTCTCAGAGCTCTGGCTCACCAGATTTTTAACTAATATTTATTGAGTCTGAGGCGCAATGATAAAATTGCTCAAGCACTTGAATGGTTTGATTGGGATGAAGCTACTTCCTCAAAATCAGACAGAAGATTGGATGTTACCATCTTTCTGTAGACCAGCAGTTCAGCTTGGTACTTCATGACACTTCTGTTTCAGGTAATTTTTCATCTTTCCAAAGACAGTTGATTCTTGAAGTTCATGTTTGTTTCTAGGATGGCCGAGGATCCTATAGGTCTTGTCCATATATAGATCAAAAGAAGCTATGAGATGATGGCAATCTTTGGCTATAAGAAATACTTCAATCTGCATGGAATCTTGTAAAAATAATGTTGGCAAAATGTTAATTTTACTGAATTAGTGAAACTGGTAGCCATAGAGGAAAGGTATTTCAGAGATACTTACATTTTCTCTGGGACTTATAAGCATGGATGCCTGATTGAAGAGGACAGGTGAGATGTTGTTTTTAAGTTTCTTCCATGCTCTTTAAGTGATATAGGAATGGCCTAGTCAGGGTGGAGGAAGTGCTAGTGAGAATTTGAATCTCACAGTGATTTTGGTTGTTAGGTTAACCTTTGTCTCTACCCAAACTGTACTGTACTTTTTAGAGCCTGTGGGTAAATGATGCCATTAGTGAAAATGTTCATGCCTAAGAGAACTCAAAATTTATTTCACATTGCTGAGGGCAGAAAACAGTTTAGTGGTCAATTTAGTTACTTGCCACGAACCAGCAGATTATTTCCAGAAAATTCATTGGGGTGGTATGAATCGGTGTGGTATTGTTTGGAGATTCCTTGTTGCTAGTGATCAGGACAGGGAAGGAAAGAGTACCCATCTTTTGTATGAGAGAAGAGTGGAGGTAAGATGAGTGACTTTATGCACAGCCAGTTCTAAATTAAGGCAAAGGGGAATGAAGTTGCCTCAACCTTCTTCGGCACCTTCTGCATGAAATTCAGGCTTCAGATTGCATTGTTTTGACTTCTTTTGCTTTGAAGTATATCTGATACTATATATTTTAACTTGAAATCCACTGTGCAAAAATTTCTGGGGTGGGGGTGTAGTGGGGAAATTTTTAATTCCCCAGATATGGTCCTAGGTTTTATATCTATCTGCCTTAGGGTAGCATTTGTTTGGTTAGAAATGAGAGCTTTGTGAAATCTTTCCTTTGATAAAGAGTGAGAAGTCTTTGAGAAGGTTAGGAATGCTTTGAGTCCACCAGTCATTTTAGCATTGTTACCAACTCCTTGTTAAATAATTCAGTTGTGTGGTATTTGCTAATGTGGTATCAAAATCCCAAACAATTTTAAAAATTAAAATTTTTAATGTGAGCAGCTTCAGGGGACAGGAAATGTAGAAATTAGCAAAGGTGCATGGAATGACTAAGCACATTCACTAACTCTTCTCTGGGAAACTCCATGGTAGTGAAGAGAGGCTTGCTGGATCTTTTTCTTTGTTTCTTTTCAAAAATGCCTTTATAATGAAAAATTTTTCTTATTATGGAAATGTAAAAAACAAATAGGTATTTTCAACTTGAGGCGTCTCTCATTTAGGTGATTTTCAAGCTAGATATGTAGTGATTCAACTTATTTTCTCAGCTTATGTTTTCTGAAAAAGAATTTGGTATTTTCCTTTTGCTATCCATCAGGTGAGCCAAGTACAGGTGTAGGGTAAATGATTTTCAGGCTTTTCTGCCCTCCCACCATTAGGATTGCATGCCTGATGGTGGGCACCTGCATTTGTGTTGTTTATTTCTGTGGGCCATACGTCAGTACTGAGATATGGGAAAGAGAAGCAGAGGCAGGAGAGAGGCAGGAGAGAGAACCGGAAACCCAGAGTGAAGACTTGCCAGGAGCTGGCAAGGAGGCCTCCTGGCCTCCTGGTTCCCCCTCCTCACCCCACTGCAACCCCTGCCTGCTGTGTACCTGTTTGCCACACTACATGTAAAGCTCAATAAAAGCCCAAGAAAGCCACCGAGGGCTCCAGGACTCTCCTTCACCAGGTCTCCACGAATCATAAAGAACCAGCCCTGGGCCTCCCCTGGCTGCGCAGCAGGTTGACACAGTGCTGTGAAGCTGTCCACAGCCTCTGCAGTGCTGGTTAGATTCCGGGCCAGCCAGGGAGATTCCCACATGGCACGGCAGACCTCTCCTCTCTCGCCCGCTCCTCCCCTCAGCAGTGTATTTCAGTCAATCTGAAGATTCTGTTCCCCACTCAATCTCTGGTGAATCCTCTCACCCCCCACATCTCTGGCCTGTACTCCTGTTTTTGTATGCGTAAATAAATACATCTTTTTTTTAAAAAAAAAAAAAGAACCAGCCCTGTGCCCCTCTTGCCACTACAACATGTTACATGTCTAAGTAGGGTACATAGTGCTTCTAATATGTAGAAATTTTGAGGATTTTCCTGTCATATTACATGACAGGAAACATATTACATGTTTTACATGAATATTATTATTTTTAATGGAAACATGACTTTCAGCCATCACTGTACTTCCCCTCACTGGGATAGAAGAAGCATCAGATGATTTTCTTAAGACTGTGAAGAAAAAAACCCATTATTCTATCAGTGACCTTTGGCAAGCAACTGCTCTCTTGAACTGCTCATGTCTCTGGAGTGTTTGACTAAGGTTTCTTCTGGTCAAGCCATCGACAATCCAAATGTCAAACAACAATGTAGCCATTATTCATCTTGAGATCAGTGTTTCTCCAATAACATGATCAATTAGTCTTATTCACATTACAACACACCTCTCTGTGTATTTTTATGGCATACAAAGATCTCTATAGTCCTATTACCTTCTTATTAAAAACCTCTTCATTTAGATTTAGGGCTATTAGAACATATAATCAATCCAAACACACCTCATGTATGACCTGCGTGTATTGACATTTTCATTTTACCAATATACCCTCCAAAGTTGGTATTATGAAAAAATTCTCTATTCTCAAGGATATAAATGTTAAAGTCTTTCAGTGGAAATGTCTCACTTTGGCTAGAAATAAAATTCTGGGAATGGTCATTTTACTGAAGTGATGTTTTTAGTTATAACTTCTTAGGACTTTTTTTTTTTTAACTTGGACACAAAGTATTTTCTAGAATGCTATATAAGAAAAACCCCAAAATTTTTTTGCTTTTTTCTAGAAAGATACTAATGATGTCATACTTTGTTCTAGCAAAAAATCTAATGTGGAAAACACTAGGTGTATATTTTGAGAAGAATTCTAAAGCATCATTACATATTACCTTTGGAAAGATTTGACTGCTGCCTTTAATTGTGTAGCTATAACTATAACCACTGTTTCAACTGCAGTCAGCTTTTACATATGAACTACTTTTTCCCCCTGAATTTCTTGTTAACGGTGACTTCACATCTACACAAGTTTTAAAACTATTTTACATTACTGTTGGGCAATATATAAACTCTAGAAATCTTATTTTATTTTTTAAAATTTGAAACTTTATTTTTATTTATATATATTTTTCTTTTCACTGAGATAACACTAGTTTACAACATTGTAGAAGCCTCTGGCATATAGTTTCTCACCCAGCAATTGTATTTTTCACACCACTCTCACCAATAAATATCCAGTTACCATCTATCAACTATGCCTACCACTTTTTCTCCCTTTGTGTAACCATTTTGTTGTCAGAGTCTACAGGTTTGTTTTGTTTGTTTTCTTGTTTGATTTTTTTTTTCTTTTACATTCCACAAATGAGTGAAATCACATGTTTTTTGTTTTTCCCCTCTGACTTATTTCCACTTAGAGTGGTCCTTCAAGATCAATTCATGTTGTCACAAATGACAAGATTCCATGTTCCCCCCCCCCCAAAGATTTATTTTTTTATTTATTTATGTCTACAAGAACTGGAGTGTAAGCCAGAGATGCAGGGGGTGAGAGGATACACCAGAGAAAGAGTAGGGAGCAGAACAGATGGATTGACTGAAATAAACTGCTGAGGGGAGCAGCAGGTGAGACAGAAGAGGTCTGCTGTGCCATGTGGGTCAGCTCCCTGTCCAGCTGGGGATCAAACTTGTGCTGCAGTGGCTGCAGATAGCTCCACAGTGCTGAGACTTAACCCCTTTCGCCACCAGGGAAACGCTGTACACTTCTTCTTAATCCAGTAATCCATCCTTAGGCATTTGGGTGTTTCCCTTGGCTATTGTAAATAGTGCTACAATAAATATACGGGTGCATGTTTCTTTTTGAATTAATGTTTTTACGTTCTTCACGTAAATGCACAGAAATGGTATTTCTGGATCATATGGAAGTTCTGGAGATCTTATTTTTAATTAAAGAAATTTAAAAAAACCCTTATTGAGACTGGTCCTTGGGAGTTCAGAATGTTTACAGCTCTGAATATAAACTGTTGCAAATCATTTTGGAAGCACAATAAAAAACATAGTACTTGGGCCTCCCTGGTGGCCCAAGGGGTTAAACACTGCACTATGAAGCAATTTGCAGCCTCTGCAGCATGAGTTCAATCCCCGGCCAGCCAGGGAGCAACCCACATGACGCAGCAGACCTACCCTGACTTGCTCCCCTCAGCAGTGTATTTCAGTCAGTCTGTCTGTTCTGTTCCCCACTCAGTCTCTGGTGAATCCTCTCACCGCATCTCTGGCCTGTACCCCAGCTCTTGTATGCATAAATAAATAAATCTTTAAAAAAAAACCCAAAAAACATAGTACTTGAATACATATGTGTGTCTGTATAAAGTGAGAGAGAGAAAAAACAGTTTCATGTCCAGAATCAGTCCATAATAACACACTTCAGAGATTTAGAATATTTAAAATATTCAAATCCACTGACTTAAAATAATAACAAAATACTTCTCTGCATTTGAAAGTGAAACAGCAGCTCCAATATACATTATAAATAGAACAATCTTCACTCGTTTATTAATTCATTCTTTCTTTCCTATGACAGTCAGTGACAAGCACCTAATTTGGCCCAGGTAATATACAAGGCACTGAGATACAAAGATAAATGACAAGCTGTGCCCTCCTGGAGATTTTTTCCTCCTGGAGTTTTAATGTTTAATTTCATTCGTGCTTTTATTAGGAAGGAAAGGCAGAAGAGGAAGAAAATTATTGTCTAAAAAAGGAATGGAAGCTTGAATCAGAAGCTATTATTCAACTTTTCTTGGGAGATTCTGAACTAATTCCATTCATATCATGGTCTCACTTCTCCAACTGAAGTGAAACATACATGCCTCTTTTTCTCTCCCATCAAGATACATTTCACAGTGAAGAGAGAAGTTCATGGGATCTGCAGTCACATAGGTATGGGCTAGAATACTAATCTGGCTACTAATTAGATTGTACCTTTTTGTAGTTTATTTAATTAGCCTTTCTGTAGATTGGTTTCCTCATTGCAGAATGTGAATAAAAATATTGGTTCCTTGCTAAAGGCTGATTCTTCCCCTTTGTAGTTCCTTGTTTTCCATTCAAGCACTGAACATCACTGACCTGAAAAAGAGGCTCTAAACAAAAAATCTTAAATAATTTGAAACCTGGGAATTGTATCTTTCAAATGATGTAGCATAATCACTAATCTTGAGATTTTATAAGACACTAGAGTAAAAATGATGTCAAGCCCCCCCTCCCCAATTCCTTGGTCTGGCTGTGCATGTTTGGCACTGATTCCAGACTAAATATAGCAAGTCTTGCTCCTGGGGTCAATATAATTTCTAATCCCTAGATTGAATGAGCAAACCTTCCCAGACAAGATTTAATTCACAAATGCATTTAGGTAGACACTGGATATATCTAACAGTGCATCATCAAGTGAAAACAGCTCATCAGCATTAGCTGGGCTAACTGAAAAGAAACTTGCATTAGGAAGCCAGCAATCTTACCAACAAATCCTACTGGGGATTGACTAAACATACTTGTTAATTGAAAAAAAAATTAAAAATAGAGTCTTAGGGATATATTCTCCCACTGATAGTTGCGCATAATTCCCCAAAGTGTTAATGGAAGCTTAGCAAGTGCATCATCGGAAGAATCTACCTTTTAACATCCCACATTCATCTGTCTATACTTACAGTCTCTTGAAGGCAGGTGGGAAAGGAAAGAAAATCCTATGGAACTTTCAAGTAAGAGGTGCGCATCTCTTTACACTTATGAATTTACCATACCACAGCCTCAGCTTTAAAATGGCTAAACTGTTTGGAATCACATGTTCCCATCCCACGAGGGTGAAATTTGCTCTTTATCTTTATAGGATAGATTAATGGGATTTCATCTAATTTATCCCATGAAAGACACAATTTGAAAAGCCAAGTCCCTCTGACTTAAATGGAAATGAAAGAACTTTTTTTTGACCTAGGCCAAAATGACTCTGAATACTTGGATTTAAAGCTGAGAATAGTCTTTATGTTTTCACAGTATCAGTAGAGTGAAAAGTCTTTATTTTTCCATTCATTTCAATTGAAATACACAAGCTTATATTTTCCAGTTTCTTCACTAACTGAAATCAATTTATGTAGTGGATGAACATTATTGTCAGTGTGAAAAGTCAATGAGAAAGTTAAGGTTGCTATTTCTGTGAACATGTCTAATGATTGCAATACCTAGTTTAGACTGCTTTCACATCTGTCCTACAACTGAGTCCCAAAAGAATCCTTATATTTCTATGCAACCCCTCCTAGCAAAACAACCATTCAATCTAATTGTGACTGACTAAGCTATACTTTAGCAATTTCTTTGACTTGTGGATTATATTGCTTTTCTATAACTGCTCTAGCAAAATATCATAAATTTAGCCATTTAAAATAATCCAAATTAGGGCCTCCCCGGTGGCACAGCGGTTGAGCACTGGGTTGTGAAGCTGCCCACTGCCTCTGCAGTGCTGGTTTGATCCCCGGCCGCTGGGCGAGGGTCCCACATGGCGCGCAGACCTCTCCTGCCGGCCGCTGCTCCCCTCAGCAGTGTGTTTCTTCAGTCTGTTTGTTCTGCTCCCTGCTTTGGCTCTGATGAATTCTCTCACCCTCCCCCGCTTCTGATTGTACCCAGTGGCTTGTATAAATAAATAAATAAATCTTAAAAAAAAAAAAAAATCCAAATTAGTTCTTCCAGATCTGGAAGTCAGA
>NW_023603051.1:0-36596 GCF_014898055.3 Talpa occidentalis
AAAGGCAGTTATAATGTCTGCCTTATGAGCCTCTGCCTGAGTGGCATTCTGATTCTGCCCTCAAGGGAAGAGACACATGTAGCATCAGGCAGGAGGAAACCACCACCATATAAAACTCCATTTTAAAACTGTGTAGTTACTCTCAGATATTTATTTGTCAACCATCGAAGAAGGAAGGGAATAAAGCAGGCTCTGCGTGATACAGATGTTGGTGTTCTGGGTAAGGAAATTCATCAGGTATGGTCCGGAGGCTGAA
This sequence comes from Talpa occidentalis, assembly GCF_014898055.3. Lineage (NCBI taxonomy): Eukaryota > Metazoa > Chordata > Mammalia > Eulipotyphla > Talpidae > Talpa > Talpa occidentalis. The sequence goes on from NW_023603051.1 coordinate 257, forward strand.
GCAGGAGATAGTCTCTCCAAAAAGTGGTCCCAAGGAGGGCACCCACACTCCAGCTTCCATGTCTTTCATTTCTCTTCTTAGAGAAAAATCAGCCCTGCAGAGGGAGCTTTCAAGAGCAGATCACAGAGGGACAATGAGCCGTTTTCTAAAAAAACTCACTTTCCTGGTCCCAACAGAGCCCAATCAACTTCAGATAAAATGGTCACTTGATATCAAGAGAGGTCTTCCAGAAGGGTGTCCCTCACCACCATGCCCACAAACGCAAAGTGGCAGCTCCTTACCCTGGCAGGCAAGGCTGGTGTGAATACCGCCAGCCTTCACCCTGACTCTGGGGGCCAATAGCCCATCTCCATTGCTCCAAATTGCTTTTTCTCTTATGAAACCTCAAGATTGGACAGGGAGGCTGACATGAGGTATTTTTGCAACCATCTGGTGACCACATTTAGATATCAGGACCACTAACTAGCATGGTCTGTGCCCCCAGTGAAGCGCTAGGAATCACAGTGGCCCTTAGAGTTGCCAAGTGCCTCGTGGGACTCAGGGGCATTCTTCCATCATGGGGTGCCAACAGTGAACCCAAAGGGGAAGAAAGAAAATGAAAGGACCCATGAAATTGGGTGCCCTCTCTTTAGATGGACTCAATGGAAGGGAGTTGCTAGAAGAATATACCCCTCAAAGCAAAGATTTCTTATTCTTTGGACTAATAGAAAGACTGAACTACAATTAGCTCTGGAATGCAAGTTATTAGGTGCGCCATTCCGTTCCTGGTGGAATTTAGCTGCTAGAAATTAATTTTAGCTGCCTAAAGGGAAAGGCCTAAGGCCCAGGGCGAGTCTTTGATCCAGCCGGTCTGGCTCAGCACCCACACTCCTAACCATTACACCATCTTGGCTCCAGATGAGATTGCACTGGTGCTTTATCCTTTTCAGGGGATTTTAATTTTTGCTCTCTCACTTAGACTCCATGACAGATCTAGCATATAACTAGGAAAGGTACTCTTATCCCCATTCTAAAGCAGGATAAAATGCTGAGGCCTAGGTGTGTTAAGTAATAATTCTCATGCCCCACAACAAATCAGAAATCAAGTCAGAACTAGAAGCATTCATTCTTTCAACAGATGTTTATTGAGCGTTTATTCTGTACCAAGCAGGGGGTAGGCTCTGGGGGAGCAGGAGTGGACAAATGCTAACCTCCAGAATCATTTTAAAGAGAAAGTAATGGGTAAGTAAGCAATCTCAGTGTTGAGAGACACTATGGTGAAAGTAAGCAGGACACAGCACGATGAGGCTAGAGGAGTGTAGCCCAGTGTAGCAAGAGTTCTCGGAGGAAATGACATTTCAGCTGAGACCAAAGAACAAGGAAGAGGGGAGATCATTTCAGAAAGGGGGGGAGCACTCCAGGGAGGAGGAAGAGCAAGCAGAGTTTTCCTGGCAGTCCAGGGAGCAGGCTCGACTGTGCAGAGAGGGAGGGTGATCGTGGGGAGTCAAGCAGTAGAAGTGTAGAACGTAAGCGAGTATGAAAAGTTTCCAAATAGTGTACTATGTTTTCCATAAGCCTTAAATCATTATGCCCAACGTGTGTCCAGAGTGGCCAAGAACTAGAGAAAATGGAGTCCCTGCTCAAATTTTACGGCTAAACTAGGTGAAGAGAGGGATCTAGCTCAACAGTAGTCAGGACTGATGGAGAGAGGAGTGATTTCCTCATCTGAAAGTTCCCTTTACATAGCAAGAGACAGTCGAACACCAAGTGGAGAGAACTCAGATTTGATACAAGGGACGTCCCCACGGAAGCTAGAGAGGAAATGGAACCAACTTTGGAGGCAAGAACAAGGAGAATGAGAGTAGAAGGAGCCAGATAAGCAGTGTTCTAGGGACCCTTGTCCTGGGCTGGAAAGGTTAGAAACAGTTACATCCAGTAAATGCAGAGAACCCCAAACAATAAAGTTTGTTGTTCATTGGCCTGGTCACAAATTAGAAATTTTTAAGTTAAAATTGGTGTCCTGAGTTGCAAATACAACTGTGGATGATTCCATGTCCTCACCCCAAGATACTTCTTCCAGCCCCGCTCTTCCTTGTAGCTCTCCAAGACCCTGCAATCAGATCTCTGAGCCATCACTGGTGGTTATGCTCCAGCCACCGAGACAGAGAGCTCCTCTGGGAAACAGGAGCTGGGAAGGAAGACTACCAAGCCAGAGTCCACATTTCCTGGAATCCCCTGGTCTTTGGACAGGCTCACAGCAGCAGACTCAGCCATAGTTGGAAGTCAGGTTTCCTAAATGTGTAGCAGCCATTTCTCCTTGGGCATCCCTGTCGCCTAAACCACCCCTGCTTGGTCCATAGGCACTCAGAACCGGCACACAGTGGTGGCTCCACAGACTGAACCAGGCCCACAAGTGGTGCGGGGAGCACAGCTTGGACGAGAAACACAGGGCGGCGGCACACAGGAGGGTGGGGTGGAGCACGGATTGCAGGGGAGTCTGCAGAGAGATAGAAAAAGTGAGTGAAGCTACCGGAGGGAAATGAATGGAGGTCTCAGTGATGTGCATCAGCACGGAGCGGGATCCCCCGCTCCAAAACAACAGAAGACCCCAACAGATTCCTGGACCACTCACCCCAACTGTGTACCCTGAGGGACAGCCTAGGTGATCTCCAAACTGTCTTCTAGAACTTAACCTTTTCTAGATGAAAGTCATGTTCTCTCCTACTGGATAGAAAATACTAGAAAGAATTTCAGAAAGGAAAAGCTAAATCTAACGTCAAAAGTTATGTTGGAGAAACAGCCATATTTCTGCTCTCATTGGTCAAGAGGTAACCTAAGCGACCCCAGTGGACACCAGGAAATGACAGCCACTGTGAATTCACCATTCCCTCCAGTTCTATCCATAGTGCAAAGTGTAAGTGCAAAACAAAGCTTTGAACCATTCATCACAGACAGCACTGCTTTCAACCTGGGGATCTCATGAGAATTGGATATTTGATTTAGTTAAGGAGTGCCGAGATCACACATACTTGCAGTCCTCGCTCTCCAGAAGGTTCCGGTATGTGTTGATCTCACACTCCAGCCGGGCCTTGACATCCAGAAGCACCTGGTACTCCTGGTTCTGCCGCTCCAGGTCACTCCTGATCTCGGCCAGCTGCTCCTCCACGGTGCTGATCAGGCTCTGCATCTGCGCCAGCTCCGTGCCAAAGCGGTCCTCAGCCTCACACAGAGAGTTCTGCAGACAGTCTTTCTACAATGGGAAATAATGGGGCAAGAGTACTCAGAGCCCCAATATTCAGCCAAGAAAATCATGGCCAAATTCCACAGGCCTGGGGCAAATTCCCAAGAGGCATAGGACATTCCCAGAGCTGCAGAGAAATCATAGGCTATGAGACCATAACATTTACCAGAAAATCTAACTGGAAGGGGCCTCCCTGGTGGCACAAGGGGTTAAGCACAGCACTATAAAGCAATCTGCAGCCTCTGCAGCATGAGTTTGATCCCCGGCCTGCCAGGGAACTGACCCACATGGCGCAGCAGACCTCTCCTGTCTCGCCTGCTGCTCCCCTCAGCAGTGTATTTCAGTTAGTCTGCCTGTTCTGTTCCCCAGTCTGCCTCTGGTGAATCTTCTCACCCTCCACACCTCTGGCCTGTATCCCAGCTATTGTATGCATAAATAAATAAATCTTAAAAAAAAAAAAAGAAAAGGAAATCTAACTGGAAGAATAGTGCTGTATTCACTCCTCTGTCCTCAACACCGACATCAGGCAGACACCCAGACACTTTGTGCAATGAGGGCCAGAACCTCCACACGTTATTCTGCATCAGTGGAGTTGACTTTTAATAGAAATCATTTTTCAGGGTCAAAATAACCTTGACTCTAAGACACCTGCCCCAGGGACGGAGGCCCAGATCCTGAACTCTATTGTTAATGGACCTCACTGGCAAGGTTTCTAAGTGATGTGCTATGAGGCCAGGGTGTGTGGCAGTGGCAGCATGGGGAGGGGAAGGAGACCCTACCAGGTTGTGCTGGGCTTGGCGCTCCACCTCCAGGGCGTTCACCGTGCACTTCAGCTCCAGGATCTCCGACTGGCAGCACTGCAGCTCCTTGGAGCAGGACGTCGCCTGCAGGCTGATGCCTTCAGACTGAAGCACAAGGGCACACAGGCAGGGTCACCCCCTGCCCACATGGAAGCCAGGCCCCTGCCTGCTGCCCTCACGGGAGCGCCCCCTCACCTGCGCCTGGAACCACTGCTCCACATCCTGGCGGTTGGTCTCCACCATGGTCTCGTACTGGCACCGCATCTCCTCCAGCACCCTGACCAGGTCCACGCTGGGCTCGGTGTCCAGCTCAATGCGCAGCTTGTCCCCGAGCTGAGACCTCAGAATTTTCACTTCCTGCAGGCACAGGAGGACCCACACCCAAAGTGTCAAAGGAGCTTTTGGCCAGAGCAGCCCCCACCCCTCCTGACTAGCAGCATGGGGGGCAGCCCCCCACACACCCTGATGTGCAAAGTTTGCGCAGGGTCCCAGGCGGGAACCCATCTGGAGACCTTCCGAAAGTCATAATGCAAACCTTGTGAGGTTAGAAACTCCCCAGCCACAACCCACAGGCTCCTCCTGCCTGTCAGACCCAGACTCAGCTGCTAGCCCAGTGCCCACTGAGCCCAAGTTCTGACTCTGCTAGTCCAGTGCCCACTGAGCCCAGTTTCTGACCTGGAGCCAGGAGCTGGGAGGTGTTGCCTTTTCTACCCAATGCCCCCCCCACCAGCCCCTTGCACCTGCAGCCCCAGGACCAGACCTGCTCATGATTGCTCTTGAGAGAGAGCTGCTCCTCCTTCAGGGACTCCTGCTGGGTCTCCAGGTCGGCCTTGGCCAAAGTCATGTCATCCATCAGCTTGTGCATCCCGCACATGTCGGCCTCCACCACTTGGCGCAGGGAGTACTCGCTCTGGTACCTTCCATCACAGGAGGTCAAGGTCAACAGAGGCAAGGAAAGCCCCTTCACCTCCCTCGGTGAATGTTCCAGTTGCACCTCCTCCACCAACCTGACCCTTTTTGCTCACTGAGCTCAACACTGGCCAAAATGAACTAGACGCAGACGTCCCCTCCAGGTCCGGTGAAGTATTCACAGTACTTACCATTCTATCGCTGTGCACTGGAGCAACTTTGGCTCAGAAAAGATTGACTTGACTGAAATCTTGTATCTTACACCATTGCACACCATTTTAAGAGCTATTGATTAACAGTTATTGAAAACAAGCAATAGCTGGGTGTCTGCTCATTGATCTGCTCCCTCATTCTTTGTGCTAGACTATTTTTCTACCCATCATCTTTGTATAGTGGAAAGCCTCATGACAGATGAGGCTTCCCAGTAGATGAAACTGGACACTGAGCCATCTGTTGAGTGGCTTCCCCTCCCCGTATGAAATTCAATTTAGGGAGGAAGAACCAGGACAGTGAGTGGTCCCCTCATCCAACAAGTATTTGGGTGTGGGGACTTAGCATGGAAGGGCCACTCAGAGCCCCTTCCAGCCTGACTTACTTGGTTCTAAAGTCATCTGCAGCCAGCTTGGCGTTGTCGATCTGGACAACCAGCCGGGCATTCTCAGCCTTGCTGCACAGGATCTGCGGAGACCAGGAGGACAGCGCTCACACAAAACATCCTACTGGGCACCCAGCTCTGTGTGGTGCCTACACTCAAGCCACAGAGAACCCAAGCCCCTCAGCCCCTTGCCACTTTGGGGTGTTTCCGCCCTCCTCACCCCAGCCCCCGCCCAGGCCACCCGGCCCCACCCTCTGCTGCAGCTCCTCAATGGTGCGGAAGTAGGACTGGTAGTCGGGGCACAGGGTGGACTCGTGGCACTTGCTCCACTCCTGGATCTTGGTCTCCAGCTCCGCGTTCTCCCGCTCCAGCTGGCGCACCTTCCCCAGGTAGTTGGCCAGGCGGTCGTTCAGGAACTGCATGGTCACCTTCTCGTGGCCGTTCAGGCTGCCTTCCACACAGGCCCCGCAGCTGCCGATGTTGCCAGGGATGTTGCAGGTGCCTGGCAGGGGGCAAGCGCTGTGGCAGCTCGAGGGGTGGCAGAGGCTGGGTCGGCCCAGGGGGGTGGACCCCACGCGGATCCGGTTGGCGTGTGCCAGGTTGGCCAGTAGGCACATGGAGGCCGTGTCTGCCCCAGGCGGGCCCGCAAGGTCGGCGGGCGAGAGGCAGACGTTCCCTGGTCCGGGGAGCATGGCGCCGCCCAGACTGTGGGATAAGCCCATGTACGAGGAGGTCATGCTGCTGCGTGAGGCTGCACAGGAGGTTCCGAAGAGCTGGAAAGGCCGGGCCACTGAGTCTGACACCCCCTTCCCTCCCGGCCCTTTTATACCCCATCCCGGGTGGGTGTTGGCGCAATGCTTTGACCTCAGTGCCTTGATTCTCTGCTGCTGCGGTGCCGTCACCCTGTTACTCAGCTGCCGAGTTTACCACTAAGAGTTGCTCGTCTCATTAGCAATGTTAATGAGTGAGGTGCCTCTTGGTTCTTTGATATCAGGCTGCTGTTGGTAGGAGGTCAGAAGCATTTTATTATTTTTCAAAGAACAGAAGTCCTTTCAGCATCAGATGTCTGTACCTTGGCTGGGGTTGACCTCCTTGTCAATGTGCCCACACAAAGGCTTAACGTTCCTGCTGGTCATTGCAGTTGCGGGAGGGATGGACACTGGCCTGGACTAAGACTCAGCCACCCGCCCTGTGCAGGGAGGAAACTAGTTCTCAGCAGACATTATGGTTTGGGTTGTCGGGAAGGTCTGCGTGCCTTCTTTCTTCAGTTGTTTGCCTCACTCTCAAGGGCAATAAGGCTGAGATGATTCCATGCATTCAACCCACCTCCCTGGAACATCCTGTGTGTCAGTTCCGTGCCATGAACCTGACGCACAGTTAAGCAGGATAGAGTCCCCCCCAGCAGGAAGCAACCATAGCTCAGGTAGCCACAGGTGTTCTCAGTAGGGTGTCTGGGAAGTTTTTCAGTATGAAGATGACCCTGAAGCCAGGTCTATCCAGACCAAGAAATGTGAGCTCAGGAAACCGATAACAAATCAAAATCAGCAACAGTCATTTTGCACCCCAAAGAAGAACTTGGCCATGAAACGCAAAGGACACTGAGTTATTGCAGCCACTATGGGCCTCTCCCTGCCTTTTACTTCCCTGGTTCTGACGTCCTTTGTGGAGCACCTACAGCACACGTTAGGGCTTTGACAGTTAATACTGTTTAGTCTTTCCTACCATCCTGTGTGGTGGGTAGTCTCACCCACCCCAGTGTTGGGGGCGGAGAGGAAAGGAAGAAGAGGGGAGAAAGGGAGAGTGGGGAGAAAAGAAGGCAGGAGGAGGGGGAAGCCAGCGTTGAGGAATCATAGATGTGAAGTCATTTTTCTAAAATCAACCCCATTATAATGTGGCAAATCCTCTTCTCAGTAACAGTTTCTTTCTAGTCTTATTCTTCTCACCTAACCCCCACCTCATCCTCCAACTGTGTCATTGCCAAGATGAAGAAGGATTGAAAGATCTAGAAACTGGGCCTCCCCTGGTGGTGCAGCAGTTGAGCGCTGGGCTGCGAAGCTGCCCGCAGCCTCTGCAGCACCGGTTCGATCCCCGGCCACAGGGCGAGGGTCCCACCCACATGGCGCGCAGACCTCTCCTGCAGCGCCTGCTGCTCCCCTCAGCAGTGTATTTTGTCGGTCTCCCTGAAATAAATAAATCTTTAAAAAAAAGATCTAGAAACTGGGCAAGAAGTTGAAATTAAGAGATAAGATTTGAATTTGACACTATTTTATTCTCTTTGTATATCAGAAAACACAGATGTTGGGATATCAAAATAAAATGGTGCAGTTTCTCTAAAGAACATTCAGGAAGATGCCCTGGAGAAAGATCTGCTCTCAAAAAATGGTTATTCAAACTCCCAGGCCCTGCTCGTTTCTTGGTACCAAGAAACCAAGACAGCTGATGGCTACAGTTCCAAAGTGTTATCTGGAAACTGTGACAAGAGAGAAATAGCTCCTAGGACTGAGAAAGCAAGAGCCCCATACATGCTTGTAAGCAGATCTTTAAGAAAATGAACATCTGTATTCTGACCATTGAGCAAAAGCAAAACAGACCTCTCCATCAGCAGCAGATGTGTAAAGGTGAAATATATGCTCATTGTCATTCTGTCAAGAAGAAATACTGAATTTGAGAATCCTGTCTAGATTGAAAAGGTAACAAGTGGTCAGCTCTGACCTAAGGGTTACTCAGGGCTCATCTATGAACAGCCCTTTACAGACACCATAATTAGGAGACATCACCAGGCCAGCCCACCCCTTCCTTCAGAGGCCTCTGGGTGCAATCTGCATAGGTTACATCTTCAAACAGCCCTTTGTTACATTCCCCCACCCCACCACATAGCGACAAGCTTCTCTATAAACCAGAGAAATAGACTTTTAAAGTCTTGCTAAATAAAATCCAACTTTTTGAACTTATTTCAGGCAGGATTCATTCCATTGGCTAAAACCCATGATTTCCATCTCAAAACACGCAGCATCACTGCTGATGCTTGTTCCTTCCTAACATCACTGTTGACACTTTATATGTCCTGGTGATGCTCCTCTCTGTTAGCACTTGACCATGGTCTTCACTTGGGCTTCTAATGAGTATGCTGCTTTGCATAATGACGCCAATGGTGTGAGTCCCTCTGTAAAGTTGCTTGATTGCACTGATTTGCATTTTTATGAAAAGGGTGAGTACAGAATAAGGATCCTCACCCTCATACCTCAGACTGCCTTTCTTCTCAACCCTTTAAAAGGAGTCCCTGTGGCCTTGGTGACCAAATATGAGCTGGGATCAACAACAGAGATGGTGACTACAGAGCATGGGATGGGAGACCTCGACCTCCTTCCATCACCTGTGCGTACAAAGTTCTCTGCACTGATTCTACCTTTAGAAAGACCATTCTCTAGAGGTAGGTAGTTTACCGCAGACAGCCGTGGTCTTGGGATGCAATTTTCTCTTTGTTGATATAGACAGGTGTATCTCAACCAGCAAGAGAGAAAGGTATGGACTTGCAGGCTAAGAACTGGATGTCATGTCTAACCTGCAGCCTGCTATTTCTAACACCATGGACCCTGCCACAGGAAGATGCCTGGGAGCATCTGGGACTGTGCCTTGTGTGGGAAAACCACCCATCACACACTGCAGTGGATGCAAAGATTGAAGACAACTCTTATGGCTAGACCCTAAAACACCATGCCTCTTACATAGTAGCAAAGGATACCAAAGAATTTTATAGGCCAACAAAAGCTTGGAGACTTAGAGAAGAAATTGAGCATATCAATTTATTATTCTAGGTCTACAATTCTTGAGGCTTTGATGAATGAGAAAATCTTTTTACTTCCGGGCCTCCCCGGTAGCGCAGCGGTGGAGCACCGGGTTGCAAAGCTGCCCGCAGCCTTTGCAGCACCGGTTCGATCCCCGGCTGCTCCCCGGCCACCAGAGGAGGGTCCCACATGGCGCGCAGACCTCTCCTGCCGCCCGCTGCTCCCCTCAGCAGTGTACTTCGGTCCTTCTGCCTGCTCTGCTCCCCGCTCTGGCTCTGGTGAATTCTCTCACCCTCCCGCGCTTCTGACTGTACCCAGTGCTTGTATAAACAAATAAATAAATCTTAAAAAAAAAAGATTTATTAAAAAAAAGCACAAAATTAAAAAAAAAAAGAGAGAAAATCTTTTTACTTCCAACTAGATGGGATTTTATTACCTGATTTCTTAGATGCAGCCTCATAATCCAAAAAGGTTATTCATTTATCAATGTTATTATTTCACCTACTATGACATAGTCTAGACACTAGGAGGACATCTACAAAAGACATGGCCCCTCCCTTGGGGCGTTGTGATAAAGCTCCACACTGGGCCACAGGAAGTGTACCACGCTCATGCGTAGTTGTTGCTACTCCACCACTATTCTTCCCATTACCCTGATGGTGACCCAAGAGCAGTTCAACCCTGAAACTAGTTTTCTTTTGCAACCATCTAGAAGAGACACCCCTGTTAGTTTCTTACACTCTTAATGTGTCTGACACCAGACACATTGGTTTCTGTGGGTTTCTAGACACCAAGCAATTCTCTGCAACACCAATGAGAGGTCCTATAATTTCATTCAATACTAACACTAGCTACCTGGAGTTCTTGTCAGATCCCCCAAGTCAAGGACTCAGACCCAAAAGTCAAGGACTTCAGATGCCAGCAAGGCACAGGTTGTCAACTCTACTTCTGAACAACTGCCTATAATTCAGGTCCCCACGATCCCCATCTTGGGTTTGATAATTTGCTGGGATGGCTCACAGAACCCAGGTGATTATTTACTTTTACTTACTGGTCTATGATGAAGACCATGGTAAAGGATACAGATGGACAGCGGATGAAGAGACGCATTGGGCAAGGTGTGTGGGTAGTGACAGGGAGCATCCGTTGCCTTTCTGGCTGCACCACACCCCAGGACCTTCAACTATCCAGCAACCTGAGAGCTCTCTGAAACCTACATATTAGGGTTTTATGACATAGACATGACAGATCATTAATTCTGTTTCCAGCCCCTCACTACTTCCCAGAGGATGGGGGTGAAATGGAAAGGGCCAACATTCTAATTATAGTTTGGTGTTTCTGTGACCACCCCAAATTCGGAAGCTACCCAGAAGCCCACCAAGAGTCACCTCATTAGAACAAGACACTCCTGACTACCAGGAAGTTTTAAGGGACTTAAGAGCACTATCTCAGGAACAGAGGTCAAAGACCAAATATTAGAACAAAAGATGCTTCTAGTGTTCTTTCACTTAGGAAATTATAAGGGTTTAAGGAGCTCTGTGTCCAGAACAGGGAGCAAAGACCAGTACACATATTTTCTGTTATTTCATAGCAATGGTAATAGGTGTATTCCATGGAAAATACCAGAAACTCAGCTTCTGAGCTGCCTAACCTCAACCAAGTACTTTTTGTTTAAATGTGTCATTTTCTGAGATGAACATTTATATGGCAGACAGCCAGGCAGCCAATGAAGTTCTCTGCTATTAACAAAGACTCAGAGTCTAAATGAATTTGCAGCCCGGGAAGTCTGGGGAGAGTGCCATCGAAAGCAGCTCTGCCTTTCACTCTGCAAGCCCAAGCTTTTGTTAAAGATATGAACAAGGGAACAAGAAAATAGTGCACAGTTGTGTTTTTGCATATACCAATTAATACATTACTGCTGGAACAAGTTTTTCTAGCTAGTAGGGAACATGCACACAAGCCAGTACATCCTCCAGAGAACAGGAGTCAATTCTGGGAAGAAGTTCTGTTTGCAGAACTTCTAGCATCCTAGAACTCTGTGTGCACAGTAACAGGCATTCTCAGAAGACTCTCTGTAGGGTGACAGGCACCCAACATGTCCCCCTTTTTGTTTTTGAAGCAGAGTAAGCATAACTAATTTTGGCAAAGCCTATTCTTGACAAATCAATATTCACCATCTCACTTGACAGACTGTACATAACAAAAAAGAGAAAAGAATACGCACTATGACCATTTCCAGTAGGCCATATACATGTGTAGAAAAATATTTAAAAGGGTTTAATTTAGAAATACCATCAGCCAATCCTTCCCAAATGTCAGAGTTTTCAAAGGTGGGTGTTTGGGCTGTGGCCATAGCAAGAACTTGTGACTACAATTTTAAGATATCCAAGGAAGCATTGTGAAAAGGGGCCAGTCCTAATAAATGGTGTTTAATCTGATTCCAACAAATTTCAGATTCATTATATTTGATACAAGTAACACAAAACTGAGTGACATTATAATGGCATTGAAGACATTGAGGCCATCATAGATCCTGAAACTGTTCACCTAACCAAATAATAGAATCTTTTAATTGCTGTGTTTTGCCTAAGATTTCTTTGTCAACATGAATTTGGGTTTCCCAAGTTTCTGTAAAATTTCTTTTTGTGGATACTCAGAGGTTTGTACCTGCTCATGCAGGGCTGCAGCAGCAGCTGCAGCAGCGATGATGCTGCCTAGGATAACAATGCCTGCATCAACTACCCTGTGAATCTTTTAGTGCAGTGTTTTAAGTAGTGCAGTGACTTCTGCATAAATGCGACAGAGGGGGTCTCTTGCCACGGTTCCTGGATTTCAACTAGAACCCAAGTGGCTACTGGCCATTTCAGTATTAAGAATGTAATATTTGGGGCTTCCCCACTGGTGCAGTGGGTTGAGCGCAGCGCTGTGGAGCTGTTTGCAGGCTCTGCAGCATGGGTTCAATTCCAGGCAAGCCAGAGAGATTCCCACATGGTGTGGCAGACCTCTCCTGTTGTGCCCGCTGCTCCCTTCTGCAGTGTATTTTGGTCCTTCTGCCTGTTCTGCTCCCCACTCTGTCTCTGGTGAATCCTCTTACCCTCCGGTGCCTCTGGCCTGTACCTCAGCTCTTGTATAAAAATAAATAAATCTTTAAAAAAAAAAAGAATGTGATATTTGGATCAGACTCCCAATTTGTCTGATTAATACGTTGTGTGGATAACAATCAGTGCAGCAACATGATACATGGAATAGGATGCATTATAACTAACGCAAACATTTCCTGACAACACAACATATGGATTAAGCACACAGCCAGAAACAAAAGTTTCCTTTTGGAAGGTAATGTTCATACCAGTAAGGTTTCCTTCTTCAGTGGGATGTAAGCCATCCCAAACATGTAGGGGTGACTGTACCAGACCTAGCTTCCAGACAGAGTTCTGCATAGGTCCGTGTCCCGTTTTTAACAATGGAGATGATAACCCACCTTGGGACCAAATCATCATATTGTAAGAGTGTGGAGTGGTGCCAAAAGGGTTGTGAAGATTTTGTCTCTATTCCAGCCCCCATCCCAGGGTGCGAGTTTCACCGTCTCTTAGTTCTCCATGAGGACCCCAATCAACCACTTCTCACCCAGCCACACTCATGTTCTGGGAATGTGAAGTAACCATTCTGACCATTGAAAAAGCTGGTCTGTTGGCTCCCATTGTCTTTGGAACACACCAAGTGGTCGATTTCGAACACACCAAGTGTAAAAGTGGTGTTAGTCTCTGTGTATGTGGAAGAACCCATCCCAGTAAGAAAAATCAGCTTAGCCTGTCTCTCCTGCTTTCAAGGGACAAACGCCAACCAGTTTGATAATCAGGATGGTAACAATTGGTATTAGTATTGGATACACATAAGGGAGGCTGTGAGGCTAATCCTGAGAAATTATAAGCCCATTGATTACAGAACCCAATGGTTAATAAGGGACCGGGTAAATAACTAGAATCATTTAGATATACTGAGAGTGGTGTATCAAACCAAGTAACTGTATGGGCAATAGCAGGGCGCGGGACTTGTGCCCAATACCATACAGCACACTTACCTGTGTGCTGATGATAGGAACCGGTGTGCTGATGATAGAAACCGGTGCGCTGATGATAGAAACCGGTGTGCTGATGATAGAAACCAGCATGAAGAACGTATTAGCTGGTGTCACAGGCTGTCCCAACCTATGAAGTGCTCCAGTAACGATATCAGATGTTTTCTTGATCTGACCCCACATCATTGGGTAAACTTTCTGGGTCGGAGGCACGGTGGTTTGGGTCACATATGTAATCGCAGGCGTTTCATCCCTTCTACCACCTTGGGATTCATTGAAGGCTTTTATACTGTGACCTGGAACCCAAACACAAATGTCATTGTTTTTAACGCAAGCATAACCTTGTTCCCAGGTCAGCAACGGAGATGGTCCTTTCCATCGCCCATCCACGGGACCCTTCCAGTGTTCCAGCAGGTACTCTTCAGAGGCTTTGGGGGAAGAAAAATGCCATTGTACTGGTGTAAGGCCGTCATCACCAATTGTGAAAAATGTAAAGTAATAATGGCTTGAGATAATACGTCCATTGGTTTAAGGGATACTATTCTCCCTTGTTGTTTTTGAATCATAAGCTTTAAGATAGCATTGTAACATTCAACTATGTCCTGACCTTGAGGGTTGTAAGGAGTGCCATGTTTAAGAGAGACACCCCATAGGTGGAGGAAAGAAGCAAAGGCCTTAGAAGTATAAGCCAGTCCATAGTCAGTTGTAATAAGAGCCGGTACCCCCATAACATCAAAGGAGGAAAGATAATGAGTGTGTACATGACTAAAAGATTCTCCTGACAAAGCAGAACCCATAAAACTTAGAATGTATATCAACAGTCACATGAACAAAATATTGTTTTCCAAGGGAAGGAAGATGGATGACATCTATTTGCCAAAGTTCATTGGAATATAGTCTCCAACGCAATGTTCTCGGGGTGACAATAATAGGGGATAAACGTGCACAAGTGCCACAGGCATGAAAGATATAAGATGCCTGAGAGTGCAAGAGGCCTGAAACGGTTCAAGCAAAGAGAGTGCATTTGGGATAAGATGCATGCTGAAAGATGGATGCAACAGGAGCGTCAGCATGAGAGTTGCCTTCAGGAGTGGCAGAGGAGAATGGGCATGTATATAAGTGATATTAAAGGGAGAAAAGTGATTTTTGATACACCTCTGCTTGTCATGAAACAGGGTCAACAATTGTTCATCTTTGGGATTTTTAACACAAACGGGTTCAAGAACAGATACGGCCCTGACAGCATAGTTGGAGTCAGAAACAATATTAAGAGAGCCAGGAACATCTCTAAATGCCATAAACAATGCATAGAGTTCAGCTTTTTGGGCTGAAGGTAGGTAATAAGCTTCAGTTTTATGTGTAGTAAGAATCCAATATGCAGACTTACCGCGAGATGTGCCATCTGGAAACAGCGTTAACACACCACAGAGTGGTTGTGTGTGAGTTACACATGGCACCACAAACAGTGTTACCATAAAAAACTGAATAAGCTTTTGAGAAGGATAATGTGACGTTATCTCTACAGTGAACGTGGCCATGGAAATTTGCCATTGGGTATCAAATGTCCATAAAATATTAATGGACCGATTAACTGCCATATCTATTCATGCATTTTAGCAATAAGGATGGAAATAAGCTTAGTATAAGGGGTTAACAAACACCGTGGTTGGCTATTCAAATGAACCCATTCAAGAATTGCCAAATCAGCATGGAATTGTGAAGTAAGCCTGTGGGCAGCTGTGAAGTAGTTAAAACAAAGGCATGTACAGGGAGTGCATAATCTATGAGAGATAACTGAATATTTTATATTGCTCTATTAATTATTTGTATAGTCTCTTGGGCCTTTTTAGTCATGTGAGGGGAGATGAGGGATAAACATCTCCGTGCAGAATGTCAAACAAAGGTTGTAACTGGTTGGTGGTTATGCCAAGTAGAGGTCAAATCAATTAATGTCACCGAGTAACTTTTGAAAAGCATTAAGAGTACTTAATGTTCTATGTTCACAGTCACTTCTTGAGGCCTGAATGTACATGAGTCCATTAAATATCCTAAATAAGAAAATGTGGTTGTTTTTTAATTTTTTCAGGAGCTACTATAAGACCATATTCTGAAAGGCTTTGTTCAATGATCTGAAATACATGCTCATTTTAGAGGCTTTAGAAACAATGCATATGTCTCCATATGGTGAATAATGTAAGATTGGGGAAACCAACCTCTGATTGGGGCTAATGCTAACACATCATAGAGACATAAATGGTTACTACATTATGATCAAGGGGACAATACATCAGGAAGACATAACTCTCATTAACATATATCACCAAATTACACATGCAATTTGCAGCAACATGGATGGCACTGGAAGGGATCATGCTCAGCGAAATAAGCCAGAAAGAAAAAGAAAAATATCGGATGGTCTCACTCATAGCAGGAATCTAGAAAACTTAAATAAGGGACCAGGAAAATGAATATCTATAAGAAAGTGAAAATCATAATCAACAAACAACTATGAACCAGAGACACTTTATGAGGGGAGGGGGCGGGGGGGGGGGATTGGGGTCAAAATAAAGGGGTTGCAATTGTTTGGGGAATATAAAAATAAAAAAAATTTAAATTTAAAACATATATCACCAAATGAAGGAGCACCAAAATATATCTGACAGTTATCATCTCTGAAAACAGACATTAGAGAAAACACACATGTAGTAGGAGATTGCAACACACCATTCTCACCAATGGACAGATCAATGAGACAAAAAATAAGTAAGGACACTACAGCTTGAAATAAAGACCTAGACCTCATAGGCTTAACAGACATCTGCACCCAAAATAATGTGAGTACACATTTTTCTCAAGTGCACACAGATCATTCTCCAAGAACAATCACATACTAGGACACAAGACAAGCATCAACAGATACACTAAGATCAAAATCATACCAACTATATTCTCTGATCACAATGGCATCAAACTAGAAATAAACCCTGAAAAGAAAACCATCCCTTTTATAATTAAAACAAAAAATAATCAAATATCTGGGAATAAACCTAACAAAAGAGGGGAAGGACCTATACAAAGAAAATTATAAAACTTTGTTAAAAGAAATAAAAGACAAAGAAATGAAAAGACCTCCCCTGCTCATGAATCAGAAGAATTAACATTATCAAAATGGTCATTCTAAAAGCAAATTACAGACTCATCACTATTCCAATAAAAATTTCAGTGACATTCTTCAAAGAGATAGAACAAATATTGATGGAATTCATATGGAACATTCATTCATTTCTTACACAAAAAAACTTCAAATAGCCAAAGCTCTCCTGACCAAAAAAGAAGGAGAAAGGAGAAAGAAATGCCCACTCCCAGACTTCAAACTATACTACAAAGCCATAATAATTAAAACTGTATGGCACTGGAACAAAAACAGACACACTGACCAGTGGAATTGAATAGAAAACCCAGAAATAAACCCACATATTTATGGACAACTAATCTTTGACAAGGGTGCAAAGAATATGCAATGGAACAAGGAGAGTTTGTTTAATAAATGTTACTAGTAAAACTGGACTGCAACATGCAAAAAAATGAAGCTAAACTACTACCTTCATCATGCACAAAAACCAAATCAAAATGAATAAAAGACACGGACATAAGACCTAAAACCATAAAATATATACAAGAAAATATTGGCAAAACACTACATGACATACATCTCAGTAATATGTTTAAAGACACAACCCCAAAGCAAAGAAAGTGAAGGAAAAGATGAATAGCTGGGACTACATCAAATTAAAAAGCTTCTGTACAGCAAAAGAGAAATTAACCAAAACAAAGGGACACACTACTGAATGGGAAAAAAAACTTTGCACACAATACTACTGATAAGGGACTGGTCACAAAGATCTACAAAGAACTCACATAACTCAAAACAAAGTAAATAATCCAGTCAAAAAATGGGCAGAAGAGCTAAAAAGACACTTCTCCAAAAAGGAAGTGCAAATGGCCAACAGGTATATGAAAAAATGTTCAATGGCACTTGTAATCAGGGAAATGCAAAGTAAAACCACAATGAGATACCACCTTACACCAGCAAGAATGGCACATATTAAAAATAAAAAAAACAGGAAACAACAAATGTTGGCGAGGATGTGGAGAAAAAGGAACACTCCTAAACTGCTGGTAGGAATGCAAACTGGTCCAACCACTATAGAAAGCTGTGTGGGGGTTCCTCAAACTACTAAAAATGGAGCTTCCATATGACCCAGCAATTCTACTCCTAGGAATCTACCCAAAGGACACAAAAACATTAATTCAAAATGATACCTGCACCCCTACGTTTATTGCAGCACTATTTATAATAGGTAAGATATGGAAACAACCCAAATGCCCAAAAATAGATGAATGGATCAAGAAGATGTGGTACATATACACAATGGAATACTATTCAGCAGTCAAAAAAGATAAAGTCATTCCATTCGCTGCAACATGGATGGAGGTGGAAGGATTATGCTCAGTGAAATAAGTCAGAAGAAAAAGAAAAATATCAGATGGTTTCACTTATAGGAGGAATGTAGGGGAACCAAATAAGGGACCAAGAAAAAAACAATTATAATAAATGAAAAAACAAAATTAACAGGCAACTATTAATCAGAGACACTCTGCAGGTAAGTAGGAGTGAGAGGAATCAAAAGGGAAGAGAATGTGCTCTTACACAATGGACTATGGTGATGGTGCACGGGTGAATTGGTGGTGGGAATTTTGTGGGGACTACACCTAAGAGGAGAAAGCATGCATTGTTCAAAAGGGAAGAATAATGTAAAATATATAGAGATGATTAAATTAAATTAAATAAATTAAGAAAATAAAACCAGAATTTCCCAGTGTAATCTTCATGTATTACCCCTGGAATGATTCACTCTTTTTGCATTTAGCCCACTTTTTCCTACTGTTCTGGTAGGTGGAGGACCATAAATTCCTGCTGGCACTTTTCGTATGCCCATGGCCATTGTAAAGTCCATGCCACCGGCAGCAGAAATCTAACCCTGCGCTTCCTCTTGTGGATCCAGCAAGCGATGCAACTGTCCGTTGCTAACTGGATATTGCATCTGTACCAGGAAAATTCCCATTGTTTTCAGGGCCCAGGCGAAGCCCCTCCACCCATTTCCTGACTGATCTAAGCAGTTGCTGTCCTTAAATCAAATTTTGAGTGGCGTAGATTGGCCCAATGATTGCTTTATTTGTACCAAAGACATAAGCCTGATGCAGCTCCTTCTTCGCAACAGTCCCGCCTCCTTGCTTAAAGGCTTGTGTTTTCTGAGGGCAATATCTTTGTAGGTGTCCAAATTTCTTACACTTAAAGCATTGTGTCCTAGTCTTCAAGCAGAAAGCACTCTTAAGGGCTCTGAGAAAACCCCTTGTTTTTGTTCTTGTGTGCCGATGTTTCGGGCAACTTAAATATAATCACTTAAGTTCTTTTGCCTTATAGGGGCCAGGGCTTTTCGAACATCAGTACTTGCGTTGTCAAATGCCAATTGCTTAATCAAAATGTCGGCCAACCTGATGTCTGATGGCTTTTGTCAGTCCATCCAGGAAATCAGCAAAAAATTCAGGGGGCTCCTGCAATATATGCAAGAAAGACTGATCCAGTTCCCTGGGTTCAGGCAAGCTCTGCCAGGCTCTATGTGCTGCTAAAGAGACCTGTTGATATGCCTGGTGGTCATATAAAGTTTGTTGGTTTAAATCCAACCATGAACCACTGCCTGTAAGTTGTTCAAAAGAAATATTGATGTAATTTTGCTGATTAATCTGGCTTGTTCTTGTGTATAGTCTCTGAAACTCGCCTTCCATTGTAAGTATGCCCCACCAGTCAAACTTGCTTTTGTAACCATGTGCCAATCGAAAGGAGGCAGTCAAATTTGTTGAAAAGAATCGAGAATAACCCAAGTGAAAGGGGCTTGGACTCCATTTTCCTGAACACTGTCTCTTAGTGACTTTAATAGTTGCAGGTCAAAAGACTGATGCTGCTGTAGCACTTGATTAGGGTCATTAGGATCGGGCATTTCCTGTACCAGAAAGGCCATCAATACAGAAGCCATTTCTGGATCATTTCTGGATAATATTGTCTTTTGTTCTTTCCTTGCTTTTGCTAAGGGAGTTAAACCAGCAACTGATTCCTTCTGAAAAGGATTATTATGCGACCATTTATTTTTTTAGGGCTTTTACTGGCAGGGTAATTGTCCCTTTCATTTAGTGGTTCTGAAGCTATCGAAGGCTGAGGAATATCAAGTATCTCATACTTATGTTTGTTTAGTTTCCTTTTTTAAAGTTTCCTGCAAGGATTCTAGAGCCGTTCATACCAGGGGCCACGCTGGAAAAGCTACAGTAGGGATTTTCATACCTTGTTTAGATGACTTCTCAAAGTTTCACCGATTCATTCCCAAGTTTCTGTATCCAAAACACCTTCATCTGGAAACCACGGAGAGGTCTAAATGACCCAATCTAATAGCTCATTTGAGCTGTCAGTGGAGACAGTGGCTCCACTCTGTTCTAAAAGGCATTTTAAAAGGGTTCTATAATGATGATGAGACGAATTCCGCCCCATTTGTTACCCAACCTTGAAAAAATCCCCTCTTAGTCAGTCGCAACCATGACTATAGAGGTTAGCTGGAGAACAAACTTACCACACGTACCTTTCTGAGGTTTCAGGGTTCAGGACCCTGTTCAGACAGCACTGCCATGGACAGCCGGACGGCCAATGAAGTTCTCTGCTATTAACGAAGACTCAGACTCTAAATGAATTTGCAACAGGGGGAGGCTGGAGAGTGCCATCAAGAGCAGCTCTGCCTTTCACTGTCCCAGCCCGAGCTTTTATTGAAGACATGAACATGAACACGAGAATGAGAAAATAGCACGCAATTGTGTTTTTGCATATACCAATTAATACGTTACTGCTGGAACAAGTTTTTCTAGCTAGTAGGGAACATGCACACAAGCCAGTATGTCCTCAAACAACAGGAGTCAATTCTGGGAAGAAGTTCTGTTTGCAGAACTTCTGACATCCTGGAACTCCGCATGCAGAGTAAACAGGTATTCTCAGAAGACTCCGGCTCTCCTTGGGGTGACAGGCTGCCGACACATTTACAATAGCCATTACTCAAAGGTGGGAGTAAAATACACTGGGTAGGTAGACCTTCCAACGTAGCATCTAGCACAGAATAAGCACTTAATAAATGTCAGCTCCCTTCCTCTTCAGGGTCTCCAACCATCACCATCACCCCGCTTTTAAAAGTTTGGTGTATGGGCCTCCCTGGTGGCACAAGCACTATGAAGCAATCCACAGCCTCTGCAGCACGAGTTCGATCCCCGGCAGGCCAGGGAGAAACCCACATGGCGAGGCAGACCTCTCCTGTCTCATCCGCTGCTCTCCTCATCAGTGTATTTCATCAGTCTGCCTGTTCTGTTCCCTGCTCTGTCTCTGGTGAATCCTCTCTCCCTCCCATGCATCTGGCCTGTACCCCAGCTCTTGTATAAATAAAATAAAGCTTTAAAAAAAAAAAAGGGACAGGCCTGGGTGTTTCTGTAGAGGCTCTGCTCCCAGCGCTGCCTTCTCTGACTGTGTGGCCCAAAACAGTCCGCTGGCTCTCTGGCCCCCAGATCCCCATAAATGCAAGCTCGGGAACAACCACGTGCTTAAACTCTTGAGCACAACCCAAGAATGAATTGTTCTGTAGCTTTTGCAACCCAAGATACACACATGTAAGCAGAGCCAAGGATCACATACAGATACTTCTCTTTATTACGGTTTCCTCTTTCTCTCTCTCTCTGATCAGAACCCACTGAAATGACCCTATAGACCATCAATGAGTCACAGCCTTAGTTTAAAGCCACTGGACTTGTGCCCACTGTAACTCGGTGAAATCACCTGACAACAGTCCACACAGCTCAACATGCACCTTCATTTCATTTCTTAGCCAGCAACCAGAAGCAAGCGATGCAGCTCGCCAAGTGCTCCAGAAGGAAATCTCAGAAACCAAAATGTGTGTCTAATTCTCCTGAGAATCTGCAAAGCTGCAGGGAAGCCCACCTCTGAAGGACACGTATGCCAGGTGGGCTTCTGCCACAGGTAAGTCTCTCCTTCCCCACCTCCCTTTCACCAGCAGTGTCAGAAGAGTCCCAGACCCCCTGCGTGGCCTCTGGTGGGTGCACAGGATGGGCTCCACTGCCTGAGCGCCAGGCGTGGGCTGCAGGACACCCTGGTGTGTGGCCTAAAGGGTGAGAAGCGTGTGCATTGAAGGATCCCCCTGGCACAGGAAGCCCAGCAGCTCAGAGAGCTGGTCCTGTCTCTCCCTCACACTAGCTCTGTGGCTGGGCACAAATTAAGGTCTCAGAATCCCGTAACTTCATCTATGATAATAGGGACAGTGATGTTGTCTTCATGGATTGTTCTAAGGCTGAGGGGAAATAACAGACCCGGGGCTGTTAGCCTCTGGGGCCCAGGAGAGCACTCAGCAAACGCCGGCTAGTGCTGGTGGTATTCCTCACCCTGCAGAAATCTCTAGGGCGCCTGAAATTGGTCGGGAGAGAGAAAGCGCCCTTCGGAGATTAGCAGACCAAGCAGCAGACATAGGCGATCTCGCTGCACGGGACACTGTGAATAAATTCTGCAACACAAGCGCTTCGATGCCATCATTCTGAGCCTCAGTTGCCTTGGCTATAAAATGGGACACTTGGGGTGCCATTTCCTTGGGGCCATGTCCACTCCTTCAGCTACAGCACAACCCCAAGTGGACTGGGGTCAATGAGGCCATGGGGGAGCCAAGCCAGATTTTTTTTAATTAAAGTAGCATTTTTTTTCACTTAAGGCAGGGCTTCTCACATGTGTGGACTCAGTGAAAGAAAAAGTGCCCAGCTCATTGTTTTTGTGCCAATCACACACTCCTTGCCCTCCCTCCTCACGGTTCAAGGTCACTGCATGGAAAAGAAGTTGCTCAGAGTAAGGATAAGGGCAAGAAGAGCAGGGGCCCCGAGGGAGCAAAGCAGTGGCAGAGAGGAGACACCACTCCCCTGAGCAGGTGATGGGCTCAAGGTGGTCTGACGCCTTCCGCCTGGAGGGACCGCAAACACCAATGCTTGTAAATGAGGACTGTCCTTGGCTTCCCAGTACTTGGAGTCCTCGCTCTCCAGAAGGTTCCAGAATGTGCTGATCTTGCTCTCCAGCCAGGCCTTGACATCCAGCAGCAACTGGTGCTCCTGGTTCTGCCACTCCAGGTCAGCCCAGGCCTGAGCTGCTCCTCCACGGTGCTGATCAGGCTCTGCATCTGGGCCAGCTCCATGCTGAAGCAGTCCTCGGCCTCACACGGCGAGTTCTGCAGTCTTTCTGGAATATCAATGAAAGGGGCAAGGAGGTTGTAGGGTAAATGGATTAATCAGGCTTTTTACTCCACTAGCCTCTGTGGCTATCACCTGGGCCCTTGAGAGCATGGGCGCAGAGTACGTGTGCCTGATTGTGGACACCTGGAGTATGGTGTGGGCATGCGTAGAGCCCAGAGGCCAGGGATATAAGGGCAGCTGCGAGAGAACAATCAGCGTAACTCCAGAGAAGTGAGACCACAAGAGAACACCAGAGAGACTATAAAGGTTGTAGGTGCTGGGCAGCTCAGTTGCCTGCCTGCCTTCCAGCTCCCCGCCGACCTCCAACGGCCTGTGCCTGCCTCTTTGCATGCCAGGCTCCCTGCCTGGTGTGCCTGGTTCCCTGAGAGCACTGTAAAATCCACTGAGAGCTCCAGGACTCTCTTGACCCATCTTCCCGAATCCACAGTGAACCCGTCCTGTGCTTGCTGGTAGTGCAGAGGTTAACGAGCATAAACCCCTATAGGGTAAAGAAAATATCAGGCTTTTCTGCCCTTCCGCCATCAGGATAGATGATGGATCCTTGTCCTGAATGCATGCCTGATGGCGGGCACCTGGAGTAGGGTGTGGGCAGAGGTAGATGGGATTCAGCTGGGCTAAGACTGTGCTTTTTTAAGGGCGGCGTCACGGGGACGCCAGCAGCAGCAGTAGAAGCCAAAGCAGAAGCCGAAAGAGAAGCCGAGAAGCAGCAGAATGAACGCCAGAAAGCCCAGATAGAGCAAAGACTTGCTGGGGGCTGGGAGGCTGGCAGCACCCCTGCCTGTCATATGCCTGGTGAACCCCAAATAAAAAACCTGCAAAACTACTGAGGACTCTGACTCCTCCTTTACCCAGTCTGCATGGGATCGGAAAACCTGCACTGTGTCCTGTTCCGGCCTTTACAACCCCTCAACCTTGTCAGTAAGACCAAGACAACCCAAGACATTACCAGCTCCGGCTAGGGATGCTCAGCTGAAGGAACTAACCAGATGCTGCAGCTCTTCAGTGTGGGCCTGCAGGGCGTGGCCAGCCGCCCCGCGGTTAATGTTTGTTTCCTCTCGGCATCACGTCTGTGAGCAAGGAAAGGAAGTCGAGATCTGCTGGGCTGTGTCAGTGTGGGGACCTCCTGTGGACGCAAAAGGAAGGGACACTGTGTTCACTCTGCGGCTGCTCGCCCACATGGTGAGGACCCGGGAGCTGCAGCCTCGGTGAGCAGTGAGACCCCAGCCGCCTCCTTAGCATCTCTCTCCATGAACTCAGTGGCCTCATCCCCACCCCCATTTTCTAGCTTTTCAGCAAGAGTGACACCCACACAGAGTTGTTCTTAAAATCATCTTAAATTTGTTTTTGAGATGGGGTCACAGAGAAGTGGGTGGGGCAGTCACTACCCTTCTCTGACCATCCTGCTTTCATCTGTAAAATGCCCCCTTTGCATGTCCAAAGGACCCTCCATGTCTACTCTTTCTGGAGGCTTTGAACCCAGCATCTGTAATCATTTCCCACAAACTAAGGCCAGTCTTTAAAAGACTTTCCGCATCGCCTTGTCTACTGCAGACACTCCCTGCCCTTGTTTGAGGTTGACACTGATGCCCTCTGCATCCAGAGAGTGGACCCCCCATTGAGTGGTGACCCCCCCCCCACCCCATTAAGCAGTGACCTCTGGCTGGCACCGGTCCCCTCCTCTCTCTGAGCCTCCGTTTCCTTAGCCCTAAAATGGGGCCTTTGCAGTACTGCCTTTCCCAGATTCCGGCCCTGCTTCTTTACTTGGGAGTAGGGTAAAGGTCAGCTGAAGAAGGCAAGTGCCCAAGTGCAAATCCCAGCAGGAGGTCTGTGCTTCTTCCTGGCCAGCCTCCTTCAGTCGGCCTCCGCCACTTCTCAGCCGCCTGTACCCACCTGCTCAGGCTTCTTCAAACACAGAAGCTCCTCCCTGGGGGATTTTTGCTGAGCTCTAGGACACCCCAATTGCCATCCAGGAGCTTGTGAGGCTGCTTGTGTCAACCTCCACCACCTGGCGCAGGTCCAGCTCATCTGGCACTGGTCAAAACAGAGGCTGAACGTTGAAGCCAGAGGCCTTCTGTCCAGCTTGCCTCTCCATGAGCTCTTCTAGCATAAGGGCACTTCAATGTCACCTTTGATGGGGGCAGAGGGGGGTGGATCTTTCTATACTACTGTGCTGGGCATCTCCGTAGCATCCAAACTGCTTTCTCTCCCAAGGACTCTAAAGCAGGTAGAATTATCCCCATTTCCAAGGAGAAGGAAGAGACTGGGTGCATTGAGGCTGGGAGTTGGGCCGGGATCAACAGCACATTAGCAGTGGAAGGGGAATATTAGCCCGGTTTCTTGAGACCACAGCCACTGACCACTTCCATTATGGCAAGATGCTTGCTGGCGTGTTTGGTTACTGGTTTACAGGTAAGGAAGAGGACTATTAGGAATAATTCAGTCCCACACCGCCCCGCCTGCCGGTCACGGTGTCTGAGTCCTGGGCCTTTCTCTCTGGGAACCCCAGAACCATGGTCCTCTGGCCATCGGGGCTTCCCTGAAGGTGGTTCTATCCGTGGGCCACACTCCCACCCAGATGGGAATCACACTCTAGGACAGTGAGGCCCAGACAATGTAATGAACTCCGGGAAAGTTGCATCTTTGAAACACAGGAGCTTTCTTTCCCAGCCCATACTCGGGAGGATCCGGCTGCCTATGGGAGTGTTTCCCAAACATCAAATATGTGGAGGTTTTATTGCTGTACCATGGCCCTGCCTCAGTTTTCCTATAAACCAAAGTTCATTAAATCCAAATGCTTTGATATGAGGACACAGTTCCTCTTTGAATTCCCTTATCACAGCCCTGAGTCCAATTTTGAGAAGGTTCTGGTGGGCATAGACGTTTCCCAGAGTCCACACCCTGTGCCTCCTAACACTTCAATAAGCAGATGGGCCAGGCAGGAGGGCCTGGGCGCCCTGACCTGTGTGGAAATACTGTCCAAACACAGGGCGTGGCTGCCACCGGCCCCACAGGGGGCGCTCTCTAGACCCTGAGCCCCTGGACTTGGTATCATATAAAAAGCTTGAACAGGGGGTGGCAGACAGGTCTTGGCAAGTCAGAGTGGACACACAGGTATGGAAACGGGGGCCAGGTTAGATCTGGACAATATCTGCCCACAGAAGTCCCAAAAGGGTGTGGGGGCTGACTCCCAGCCAGCAACTCCCATGTGATAGCTCTTGCTGCAGCCCTGGCCACTGCCTGAGGTCTGTGCCCTCTGGAGCCTCAAAGGATGAAGAGTGTGGTGGCTGCTAGTTGCTTTTGAAAGGGGAGCTATATTCCCAGGAGAGAGTTCCAGCATCTCAGAAAAAAACTTTGCTGTTCTTAGGGACATCAAAAGAAGGGAAAGGGAGACTATTTATTAGCTTGAAACAATAATGAACGTCAGGTGCTTAGAGAAGCAAGAAGCGCTCGAAGACCTGCTAGGCCTGGCTTCAGAACACTTGGCTTCTGTTCCCATCTGGTGGTTGTGTGTATGTGGGTACGTCTTTCCAGCCCGCCCAGCCTTAGACTCCCCATCTGTGAAAGGAAGAAGCAGATCCTTGTAAGGCTCCTTGCGATTCTGACAGTTTCAGACAGCACCGTCCAACACGACTGTCTGCAGTGGGAACACCCTCTACCTGTCCTCTGCAGTGTGGTACCGCTAGGTACGTACGTACAGAGCGCTGGGAATATGGCTGGTGCAACGGATGTTTCATTTTATTGAATTAAAAGTTCAATCACCCTCTACAGTTAGTGGTTACCATTTTGGGCAGACAGCCCTAGGATTCTAGAACCGAGAGAGAGGTTCTGTCCACTCTATTGTTTATCAGACTGAGTACATTCTAGACAAGTTTTGCACAAGGATTGAAGTTAAGAATCGCTGGTCGCAGTCAGCAGAACATCCAGTTAGCCCAAAGCCCTCTCCTTGGGTTTTCCAGCTCATTGAAGTTTTACCCCCACCTCCAACTGGCAACCTCGGCTGGCCCAGCAGGGTACTTGGGCCCTGTCTGCCAGGCGTGCATGCAGGATCATGTCCAAGAGCCCTGGGCAGCTGCAGGGTCCAATCTGCTTCTCATCATTTCTTGGCAAGTCCAGAGGGCAGATCCTTATTAGAAGCATCACCTCAGCTCATTAAGGAAGAACTATGTGCTTGGAAGGGGGGTTCGGGATTGCTGTTCCTGGCTCTCTTCTCTCTCTGCCATTGACCAATCCTGTGCCAGGTCAGCCCTTCACTGAGTCTCCCAACCAGATCCCTTATATTTCTGTCCCCACCCACTGCCTTGGTTGAGACCCTGTCAGCTTCTTCTACCCTCTGTTAGTTGGTTTCCTCCCTGCCTCTCAGCCAACCTGTCTACTCTTCTAAAATACCACTCCAGTCATGTCATCCTCAGGCTCAGATCCCGCAGCCACCCTCCCACTGCCATCCAGACTCTTTGGGGAGTACAAAGGCCCCCCAAGATCTGATACCTCCTGGCCATCTGGGCTTTCTTCCCAGAAGTATTTACAGGCACCTGCTCCCCAGTAGGGCCACTTGCGGCCTCCTAGGAGGACTTTCCTGCAGACCCCACACGCCATGGCTCTGTTGCTCTACAGACATCCTACTCATCCCTCAAGGCTATCTCGATCCCCCCAGCTACGTGGAGGCTTTTCTTCTCTCCCCCAAACTAGTACTTTCTCGCAATCTCTGTTGCGTGAGCTCTTGCTAGGCAGGCATTCGGGAGTGTAGCAGAGTGGTTAGGATAAAGCTGCTGGCAGTGGCCAGACTTGAGTTCCAATCTTTATAACCTCAGGCCACTGACTAAACCTCTTCCACAGTTCCGTCCACCACCTTTGAGAGGGAAATGACACTGCCTTACAGGTGGCCATGAAGACTGAGTTTATGTAAGAGCCTGGTGTAGTGCCAGGGGCATCACAAGTGCTCTGGAAGTGGTAGAAATGGCTGCATCATCCTCATCTGGCCCTCGTTTAGGAAGGAGTGGGGCTTCGCACACACTGGGATTAGGTCTGTTTCGAATGAGTGATCCCATTGTAGTGGCTGTAATGAGGCTTGGGGTGGGGTTATTGCAGTATTAATCCCAGTTACAGTAGTTTGGCCTCCGTTTCTGGCATGATTATCTCCTTCCTCTCTTTATTCTTTCATCACTTGGATCTGGATCAATTGCCTGTTTTTAACTGGTTTGTGACTAGCAAGTCTTTCAGTGAACAACTCTCAAGCCTTTAAGGAAGCAGAAGGGGCATAAAAATATAAAGTTTAGCCACATTACTCTTGAACCCAACCAAGTAGAATTGGGCTCATACAATTCTATGATACATTTAGGCTGATACAGCAGCCTAAATGACAAATAGAGAAAGGTGCCTCTGCAGGGCCACTGAATGAGGCCTTATTTGCCATTAACACAGAATACAGGCTCTTCAAAGCAGCAGAGACAACCAGAAACATCAGCAAAGAGAATAATTTGCCCATGAAATGAGAGGCAGCACCTAAGAGATGGGGGCTACAGTGCCCCCTGTGGCACCAGGGTATGTTGCAGGTGGCCCAACTCCTGGCACTGCTTGGTCCTCCTCCTGGCGGGGCTGTGTCAGCCTGCTGCCCCCGTCCAGGATCCACTGCCCTGAGAGTCCTCAGTAGCGGCCCTGGGGGCAGGGCACACATGGCACAAGGACAGTGCGGGGCAGGCAAGGGGACGGCGCACACGGCGGGCAGGAGGGAGTGGAGCACGGGTTACAGGGCAACCTGCAAAAGAATGGCAGCGTCAGAGAAACCCAACCCAGCAGCAAGTCTGGATGCAGGAGGCTCCAGGCCCAGCCGCTATCATCTTCACCCATGTGGCCTCCTACCTTATCTCCCAACTCCACTCTTGCCTCAACTGACCATCGTCAACTTAGTGACCAAGTGATCTACAAACACAAATCCAATCATTGCCCTCTCCTAACTGAAACCTGCAGTGGCTCCCATTTGTACAGAGGATGAAGAGCAGCTCCCTCCTTGAAGCCTCCCCTGATCTCTCCCTTCCAATCCCCCTCTGGTAGCCTGTATCTCATCCATATTGGCCTCATCCAAGGCCTAGTGGGTTTGTCTGGCCACTAGGCATTCAGGTCAGGTGCCATGCATGGACGCAGACTAGCACGGAGAAGGTCTTAAGGCTGTGCTGGATAAGATGAATTCATAAGCAGAACTGCAAGGCCAAAGGGAAAGGGCAAGCTCAGAGGCGGACAGAAACAACACACTGGACATTGGATGGAGACCGTGATGCCCTGCCCTGAGACTGGGCAGGCTTCAGGGGCCGCATCAAGCCTGGAATGTGTTTTGATTTGGTTAATACTGTCTTTTCATTAATTTGTTTAAAATATTCAAAAATCAGGAGAAGTTAACACTTAAAAGAAATTCAGATTCCTGGATCATCAGGAGACCCAACAACACTTGGATCATCTATCTCAGTATCTCTCAAGGCCTTTGGCACATGGTAGGCACTTGAAAGGGGCTTGTCTACTTGGAAGGGAGTCTCCAAGGGGCCAGGTTTGGGGTGGTAGCACGAATACCTGCCTGGCTGCCTCCAGATCATACCAGCTTCCTAACCATGCCATGGTCATGACAAGGTCTAGCTCATGGGAGACCAGAACCTTCCTAGAAACTTCCGCGGCCCTCGCACACGTGTCTCTGTGCAGCCCCAGCGGGGCCCACATACTTGCAGTCCTCACTCTCCAGCAGGCCCCGATACGTGTTGATCTCGCACTCCAGCCGGGCCTTGACATCCAGCAGCACCTTGTACTCCAGGTTCTGCCGCTCCAGGTCAGCCCGGATGTCAGCCAGTGAGGACTCCACGTTGGTGATCATGCACTGCATCTGGGCCAGCTGGGAACTGTAGCGGGCCTCGGTCTCGGTCAGGGTGTTCTCTAAGGAGTCCCTCTAATGCAAAAGGATAGCAAAATGGCTATAAGAGGTAGAACTGCTTTCCACGCCCTGGTTCAGAAAGGATCCAGAGCCAAGTCACTCGTTGGGGCTGGGAATGACTCCTCCCTACCTAAGCCACTGTGAAAACTCAAGCCCAGAGAGATTAAGGAATGTATCATGATTTAGCCACTGGTAAATGACCAGACTAGGGTTTGAAGGTCCAGGTAATCCGAAATTCTTTTGGATCTGAGGTCCTCCAGGCTCCTCCAGCAGAACACCATTAGAGCAGTGGCCTTCAAGGCTGCCTACACCTTAGAGTCCTATGGGAGCCTTTGAAAAATGCCCAGGCCAGTCCCACCTCCAGAGACTCCAGCTGAACTTATCCAGGGAGGAGCCTGGGCATGGAGAACTGCAGGTACGCCCAAGGAGCACGGGTTTGGAAGGGCAGGCCAAGCTGAGAACAAGCCTCCTTGGGGACTGGATCTGGGCCTCCTCCCCCTCTTTCCTCCTGCCTGCACCCAGACTGGGAGGCAGAGCCAGAGAGCACCCCCTGCCAAGACTCACCAGACTGTGCTGGGCCTGCAGCTCGATCTCCAGTGTGTTGACCGTGCGTCTCAGGTCGATGATGTCTGACTGATAGCTCTGGAGCTGCTCGGAGCTCGTGGCCACCTGCTGGTTCAGCTCCTCCATCTGCAAGGGGGAGAGAAGGAGAAGCTGGGTGCCCCCTCGGGGACACTGGGCGGCCACCCCCATGTGAGAGGCCCACCTGCATGTTGAACCACTCCTCCACGTCCCTGTGGTTGGTCTCCACCATGGTCTCGTACTGACACCGCATCTCCTCCAGCATCCTGTTCAGGTCCACGGGGGGCGCGGCATCCACCTCGATGTTGAGGCGGTCCCCAAGCTGGCAGCGGAGAGCACTGACTTCCTGAAAAGGCACAGGAGTCCCGAGCAAGTGGGAAGTCACAGGATTCTAGCTTTCTGCCCCACGAAGACATAAGTGCTTGGTTCCAAAGATGCTCAATGTCGCTGTGCTAGAGGGACCCCAAAGACCTGCGTCCTCTCCCCACTAGCTCAGGGCCTCCCTGCTCCAGCTGGACACCCCTGATGGGAGCTGCGTCCCAGCACAGTCCTCTGGTCACTTAGGCAGAAGCCAAGAACAGCAGCAGGAGTTGTTTGGTCCATTTGAGCTAAAATGGGGAACCTGGGCCCCTGTTTTTCCAGCCTCCCCCCACCCAGTGTGTGTTCATCTGGGAAGGAGGGCAGCAGGAACCCAGTTTCCCTTAGTGCCAGGCCCAAGTTAAAGCAGGCATCTCGCCAGGCTTCGCTGCCAGAGAGAGAAAGTTGTCGCTGAGGCTGCGGAGCGTGCAGTAAGCCTCATTAGTGGCTTTTTGGTGCAGTTCCCAGTTCTCTGATTCAAATGGGATGACTCAGGCGCCTTAGGGTGCGCAGGGAGTGGGTGGTGACTGATAGTTGCGCTACACTTAAGCCAAAGGAACTCAGCCAGGACTCAGAGCACCTACTCCTGCAGATCTCAAGTCAGGAGGTTAAGAGTCAACCCAGAGCAGAAGGAAAAACTCCAAAGCTCAGGTGGGCGCTGCACACACAGATGCCAGGGGAGGGCCTTCCCTCCAGGGACCTGCAGGAGTCCAGGGAAAATCAGAAAGTAAAGGGTTGACCTGGGGCTTTTGGACAATGTATATCATAAGCAAGCAGAAGAGAAGAGGTAAAACAAGGACGGGGATAGGAAAAATAAAAAAATACTGCAGTTCAGCTCTTCTTAGAAAAGACAGATGGGGCCCCCCAGCAGGAGGGACAGGCCATGGCATGGGGCATTCAAGAACACAAGTCTGCTCTGGCCCCAAGACCACCTACCCCTGTGTGCAGCTCTTGTGAGCAAAGCAAATACAATGGCCACAGCCTTTGGCATCACCCAGAGCTAGGAAATGCAGAGAGGAGGTTGCCGGTATTTCTGAGCACTGACCAGGTGATTGGGGCTTTGTGCCCATAACCGACGTTACTCCTTGCAGCAACTGTGTGTGATAGGCTTATCCCTGCTTTACAAAAGAGGAGGCTCACAAAGGTCAAGTAAATGGGCAGAGTCACAGAAGCAGTATGTGGCAGGCCTGGGAATGGCCCCAAACCACACACACTTCCCACTCGGCCTTAAAGGGCCACCTCAGCTCGACTTGGGGACTCACCTCCTCATGGTTCTTCTTGAGACACAGCAGCTCCTCCTTCAGGGACTCCACCTGGGCCTCCAGGTCAGCCTTGCACAGGGTCAGCTCGTCCAGGATCCTGCGCAGGCCGTTGGTGTCAGCCTCCACCAGCTGCCGCAGGGCCAGCTCCGTCTCGTACCTGTGAGGAGACAGGGTCAGCCGCTGAGGGCTGGAACTGAGCGCAGACCCAGGGAAGACCTTGAACT
Source organism: Talpa occidentalis (assembly GCF_014898055.3). Classification (NCBI taxonomy): domain Eukaryota; kingdom Metazoa; phylum Chordata; class Mammalia; order Eulipotyphla; family Talpidae; genus Talpa; species Talpa occidentalis. The sequence continues at coordinate 32,369 of NW_023603051.1, forward strand.
GCTAGTGCTCTGCCCACTCCCTGTGAAGCCAATGCAAAGCTGCCCCCCAGCATGTGCAGGGAGAGGGTTGCCCTGCCCCTGGCCAAACTCACTTGGTCCTGAAGTCATCGGCAGCCAGCTTGGCATTATCAATGTGCACGACCATCCTGGCGTTCTCGGCCTTGGTGCACAGAACCTGGGGGCCAACACACAGGGTTAGTCCGGGCGGAGAAGAAAGAAAAAGAAGCTGAATGAGAATATGATAGCCTGGGGCGGGGGGGCTCAGCAGCCTGGCACCCATCCCTGCAGAAGCCCTTTCCCTGGAACTTGGGGGCTGTTTAGTGAACTGCCAGCCTTGGAGAACTTGCGATTTATTTTCTGAGCACCTGGGTCTTCTGATTCCGAAATGCAGTGAGCCATGTGGAGGGAAAGAATCTCATTCAGTCTGAAGTCATTCACGTGACAGAACTAGTCCAGAACTGGCGCTAGTCCTGAATACTAACACTTCCTGGAAAGGCACCTGTGCCGGGGCCCTGCCGAGCACTTACCTGCAGCAACCCATGGGTACACTGAACAGCCCTATCAGACAAGGACCACTATTATCCCCATTTTCCAGAAGAGGAAACTGAGGCTTCAAGAAGAGAAGGGACCCCCCCAAAGCCATACTCTCAAAACCACTAATAGAACTGAAAGGAGACCCCAGCCTCCTTCTGCAGGCAGGGCTGTGCCTGAGTGCTAGATCATGAGAGGCTCCTCTGCCCTGGGGACTCTCTTTTCCATGAACACAGCTTAGTCATTCACGAGATTCAGATCTGGAATGGCAGCCACTCCGGTCGCCTCCCCAGAGAGTCTGCTCACTGCGGGCCCTCACCTTCTGCTGCAGCTCCTCGATGGTCCTGAAATAGGACTGGTAGTCAGGACACATGGTGGGCACCTGGGACTGACAGGCCTCCTGGATCTTGCTCTCCAGGCTGGCGTTCTCCTGCTCCAGCTGGCGCACCTTCTCCAGGTAGTTGGCCAGGCGGTCGTTCAGGACCTGCATGGTCTCCTTCTCATTGCCATTGAAGGTCCCTTCACAGAACCAACTGCAGGTCCCCATGGAGCTGGTGGGCCGGCAGCTGCTGGGCCGGCAGGAGCTGGAGAGGTAGGTCTTGGGGAAGCAACTGGCTGGCCGGTAGCTGGTGGGCATGCAGACAGAAGGCACACAGGTCATGGGCTGGCAGACGTAGCCCAGGCACAGCTCGGGTCGGCAGCTCATGTTGCTGGAGCAGACAGAGGAGGGCCGGGGGCAGCTCTTGACGGAGGCTGGTGAGCAGCTGGATGTCATGTTGGATAGATCTTGTCTGCAGCTCCCGGGATCACCAGCGTCTGTAGACTCCATCCGCTCAGGCCTTTTTATACCCTTGGAGTGAGGGGGCTCACGCTAGAAAGTCATCATGGGGGGTGTTACTGTTGATCCTGAGCCCCACAGGAAGCTGCTAATTAATTTATAATTGAGTTTCCAACGAGGAGTTCTTTTCCTCATAAAAGGGACCAAGCATGTCATTTGGCTCACGCAGGACTCTGGGCTCCTGTCATTGACCACCAGGGCAGAGCTTCAGGACACATCTTCAAAGGACCAGCTCTGTGTCTGGGCTTTCATTATCAGGGCGGGGCTCCAGGAGACCATGGTGGCCTGGCCACCTGCACCCCCGCCCACTCCCACCCTGAGAAAGTCCACAATCCCATGGGCCAACAGCTGCTCCAATTAATGAGAGCATTCCCTGTGGGAAGAGGCCTGGCCCCCTAACAAGGAAATGTGTGGGTGACAGAAGCTGCATCGATACCAGCAGTGGTATAAATCCAGGGAAAGATCTGCTGAAGCTTCTTAACCTGCATCATCGTCATACCGAGCAGGAGAAATAATATCAGGGAAGAAAGAGTGAACTGGAGGCACAGGGAGAAAGCCCATGAATCAGGGATACTTTATTAGCTGGACATTATTGAGAAAGAGGAAGGACCCTACTCGGGGGAAAGAATTCAATATCATGAACATCTCTGCAAGGAAGATGCTCCATCTCCTGGTCCTCTCCCTTGTTGGTCACCTACACGTATGGAGCTGTTGAGAGGTTGATTATTGGTTGGACAGGCAGAGGTTGGACAGGCAGAGGTTGGACAGGCTGAGGTTGGACAGGCTAAGGTTGGACAGGCAGAGGTTGGACAGGCAGAGGTTGGACAGGCTGAGGTTGGATAGGCTAAGGTTGGACTGGCTAAGGTTGGACTGGCTGAGGTTGACAGGCTAGATCAGACCCTGCTGTCACTTTCTGCAATGGACAGGGAGGACTCACTTGGGTCCTTGCTGTGTATCAGCTCCTGCCACCCCCGAGATTAGCTAAGCCAGGAGACAAGGAGCAGGTGTCTCCAGGCACAGAAGCCCTGGGCATTCCTTGGGAAAGTACCATGCAGCACCTCTGATTTTCAGTCCTGCTCAATGCTGTGGGCTCTCACACTCCAGGTTTAATGTACGCACATTAATATTGATTTAATATTGGGATGTAAGTTCTTGTCTTAATTTTCATATGTTCCTCGAAGTGTTAGTGAGGGCGGGGGAAGGCCATCAAGTCCTATCAACTCAAGGTAGAGAAGCTATGGGGCGATTTTCAGATACATCATTTTAAAGTTCAATAACTAGAATGCTTCCTCATAATCAAAGCTGTGTGAACATGACCAGACACAGAGTGCATAATTTCCCCTTCTTTGCTACCTATTATGATTTGTTTGGAATTGATTTCCTCATAACCAAATACACTAGGACAAGCTAGCTAATCAATAATTCAAATGATTTTAGATGATCTTCCTCACCTCTCTCAGCCTTCGTAGAATTGAAGAAATTTAGGGTCTTGCTTTGGCTTAAGGAAATGTTGTGGCAGATTTGATCTTCTATCTAGACTGCTTAAATTTTCTCCCTATCAGCAATCAGGCTGTACCATTTTCTTATTATTCACGTGTTCACTGGAGTAGCACTTTTAACTCCCTTCGAGAACTTTCCTTGGCTTTCACATGGTGCAGTTCCAAGCCTCTAGCTGCCTTGGCTGTCGATGTGCCTTTGTCACTAAGCTAAATCATATCTAGTTTTCAATTTATAAGGAGGGTCATGTGACTCTTCATTTGAACACTTCAAGGCCATTGTAGAGTTATTAATTGAGCTAGCTTTAGTACTGTGTCTCAGGGAGGAGATGCCCAAGGAGAGGAGAGGCAGGGGATGGCCAATGGAGCTGTCAACACAGACAACACAGCATCCATTAAGTCCCCTCTTGTGTGGGAGCCACAGACACCCCAGGTCACTGCCACATCATAACATCACCGATCACGGCCACAGGACACCAAGGCACATAGAGCAGCAAGGAAAGGGCTGTTAAGAGGGCTGCTGAAGGGGAAGGATTACATGAATGGAGCACAGTGGACGAAGGGGGTGGGTGTGAACATGCTCCCAAAGGCCCCTGGGCGTGGGGCTCCACAACTGCCCTTATAACAACCAAGGGTGCGGGGGGATCAAGTCTGAGATGCTTCACCCTGGTTGAGAGGCTCTCAGCTTTGTCTTCCTCCTCTGGGATCTAGATGACCAGGTACACTAAGGCTATTGTGGGAGAGGTTTGATAATGCCTGTCATCATCCTGGAGTCTTAGAGAAAGTTCTTCAACAGAAAACTGAGCAACAATCTCCATGGTGGGCCCCTCTCCACTACTCTGAACAGGGGTTTAGAGGCCCTGCCATTCCCAGGGTCATAGATCAAACAGCCCCCACTCATCTGCCAAAGGGCCACTCCTTCCCCTTGCAGAGACACAAAGCAACAAGAGCAGAGTGATGAGAGCAAGCATGCTTTATTGTTGTGCTCATGGACATCATCCATCGCATTTCAAACCCACTGAAACAGCACCCACAGGGAAGCCCGACCAGGAGGCAGTCTGAGACCCTGGGCCTGTTGAAATGATGAGGAGTTGAAGCCTTAGGGCTGGAGCCTGAGTGACAGACTTGAGGAACTTTGAGATGTATATTTGCAATAAGTCTTTCCAAGGCCAGGCCCAGGGCCCGGGCTCTGCCCAGAGAAGGGGGGTTAGGTTTTGAGGGTTAGGGTTGAATAGAGGCCAAGGCCTGGAGACCATAGCCTTGGCTTTCTGGCTCAGTTGCTCTCAGTACCGGCCCCCAGGGCAGGGCACACAGATAGGGCGGGGGCTGCAGGTTGTGCGGGCCGCAGGAAGACAGGGCAGGC
>NW_023603056.1:0-8854 GCF_014898055.3 Talpa occidentalis
AAAATGAATAGCCACTCTTTGGGAAAGCTCTTTAAAGCAGAAACTCAACTTTTTCTTTTTAACCTCCCCATCACCATAAAAGAAATAAGTAAAACATAGCAAAAAAAAAAAAAAAAGAAAGAAAAGGAAGTTTAATATAGTATGTACATCTCTTATGTACATAGGAGAATCCCAGCATTGACTAACTGATCCATCCATGTAGCTAAAATCCATTTTGATAACGTACACAAGACAGTGGCTTCAGGGAGTGGTAGAAAAAGGGAATGTCAGTTGGGGAGGGTACTGGGAAGGCACAGTAGATAAAGATAGGACCATTCAAGTTCTGCCTTCTCTTTAGAAAGGGGATAAGGAGATTAGGTTCTCCCAGTATACACCCTTATAGAAGTTTACTTGTGTCTTTTTTTTCCAAAGTCAACCTCCACCCAGCCTTCAGAGCCCCTCCCATGAAATCGGTATTTTGCCAAAGACATAGTTTAGGGTGGAAGTGACTTCTCTCCAGTGAAAAATTAAAACACAACTTAATTACAGTGATTGTGCCTATATCTTTTAAAATTTAGCAAGAACTTTGTGCTGATAAATGTATATAGGTGTTAGAAATTAGATAAGGAATAAAAGGAGAAGTAAATAAATCCTGTCAAGAATTGAGGTAAAAGTTACAATGCTGGGCCTTTATGGTGGCTGAGGGGTTAAGTCTCAGCCCTGCCACCATGACAGCCCACTACAGAGGCCTGAGTTCGATACCCAGCCAGGGAGCTAAACCACATGGTGCAGCAGACCACTCCTGTCTCATATGCTCCCCTCAGCAGTGTATTTCAGTAGAGCAGCCTGTCCTGCTCCCTGCTCTGTCTCTGGTGAATCCGCTCACCTGCTTCATCTCTGGCCTACACCCAGTTCTTCAACACAAGAATAAAAATAAAAAAACAACCCCACAAACATAATGATGCTAAATACGAGGGCTTGAACAGCCTTGAAGAATCAATGAAGCTAGTAATCAATGCTGGGGAAAAAACAACCTCAGACTCTTTGTGTGGTGGTGCAGTGATCTCCATTAAGATAGCAAGTGAAAGCTGGATGGACCCTGTGTGGGTTTCTGCCAAACCGAGAAAATCTCAACATGGGTAAATGACATCACAAGCTGAGAGGCAAAATGGCACGCTGTCACATGCTAGGAGTGAACCCGCAGGAAGAGACATAAGAAGCAACACTTGCATGCTTTAGTCATCTTCAGAGAATTTTCTCAAAAATGCTTAGTAAAAAACAAGCATGTCTGTTAAAGAGAGGAAAACTTGAAGACTGAGCAAAGGCACACAAAACCTTGGTTGTCAAACTCTTGTTTCATCCTGAACTGGAAAGAAAAGTTCAAGAATCCCAACACGCTGAATGTTTTTTTTTTTTTTTCTAACTTTGCTTTATTCAGCGTATTGCCCAGAACTCAAAGTGTGTTGCAAAGAAATTGGGGGAAGTGAATCACACTGCAGGTGATAAGCAGTTTTATAATCAGCTAAACTGAAGAACATTTTGAAAGATGTTATTTTTCTGGCGCCTTACATAGGGAAAAAGGAAGTTGTCCAAATGTGTGGTGGCCCAAATTGGATCATGGAGCAGAGAAAAGGACATTAGTGGTGAAACTGGTGAAGTCCAAATAGTCTCGGCTTTATAGTAATGTAGCGATTTAGTTTTCTAGTTTTGACAAATGGACCCTGGTAAGGTAAGATTTGATTAGATTAGATAGGGATACTGACTAAGTGGTATATGAGAATTCTGTACTGTTTAATAATCTAAAATTATTCAAAATAGTTTATTAAAAAAAGTTTTCAAGGATGAACAGAGCAAGACCACAGGAAAAAAAGATTAGTAAAGTGGTTGAAGATAAAAGTTAATGAATTAGCTGGTTCTAGTACAGGTTTTCTTTTGTCCAGAGGAATGAACTGACTTAGACATGTCTCACTTGTTTGTTAAAAAAAGACAGTTGAAATCCTGAGGATAGCTAAGATAATTTTTTTGTATAGTAAACCTACTATGAAAGTAATGCTATCTTCTAGTATTTTCAGTGGCTTTAAGCTTGTATGGTGTGGTGTAAGGGGTCTGTAATTGGTATGAAAATTTAAAGCTGGTCATATAAAACAAATATATGGCATGGAGGTTTTGTATGCTTTTGATAATAAATAATATTGTGACCCCAGTAATACTTTATAACTGAAAATCTTTTTTTTTTTTAAATTTTATTTTTATATTCCCCATACAATTGCAGCCCCCCCATTATAACTGAAAATCTTGTAGCTCTTTGTTGACAAAAAAATTTAAATGAAATGCTTACTTTATGGGGCGATGACTCCTTTTGAGTGCTGATGGGTATTGTTGACCCTTTTCCTAGGCAGTTTATGCTTATCTTTGCAAACCTTGCAGGCTTTCATGAACTAGTTAATAGGTTGGGTCTAGAAGCCAGATAAGAGACTGAAAAAGTAGTCTTTTTTGCACCCCTAACACTGGCTGGTGCCCTTTGCCCAGAACTGGAACTGAGCAAAAAGTAATACTCTAGAAAATTCTTGAAAGAGTGTAATTGTCTGATCATAAACACCTGGATAGTTTTGTTTATTTCTTAAACTTTCATATTTGTTCATCAATGTACAGGATAGTGTTTTGGTGCTTTGAATTACAGTGATGCTTCATAATAGACTATGATCATTGTATTTTAGGTTTCTGCAGTTCTTTTTTTTTTAAGATTTATTTATTTATTTATACAAGCACTGGGTACAGTCAGAAGCGCAGGAGGGTGAGAGAATTCACCAGAGCCAGAGAGGGGAGCAGAGCAGGCAGAAGGACCGAAGTACACACTGCTGAGGGGAGCAGCGGGTGGCAGGAGAGGTCTGCGCGCCATGTGGGACCCTCCTCTGGTGGCCGGGGAGTAGCCGGGGATCGAACTGGCGCTGCAGAGGCTGCAGGCAGCTTCGCAACCCAGCGCTCAACCACTGCGCCACCGGGGAGGCCCTTCTGCAGTTCTTTAATAACCCACTTTTTGACCAAGGTTATTGCATTCCTAGATAACTTTCTTTGGGAGTAAATGTTAAAAAAATGTGCTAGTTGCCAAGATATAGGGTGAGTGAAGTTAAAAGTGGGGAGGGATAGGGTTGGTCTTATATTTAATAAGTTACTCTTTGTTTTGAACATCAATTATATTAGACTGTAAAACATTTGTGTTTTTTTTTTAAAGATTTATTTATGCCTACAAGAACTGGGGTACAGGCCAGAGGTATGGGGGTTAAGAGGATTCACCAGAGACAGAGTGGGGAACAGAACAGGCAGACTGACCGAAACATACTGCTGAGGGGAGCAGTGGGCGAGACAGGAGAGGTCTGCTGTGCCATGTGAGTCACCTCCCTGGTTGGGGATCGAACTTGTGTTGCAGTGGCTGCGAGCAGCCTCATAGTGCTGTGTCTTAACCCTTTGCACCACCAGGGAGGCCCCTGTAAAACATTTGAATTAAAAACATTTCTGTTTACTCTGCAGGCTTACAGTGGATCACCTCTAACAGAAGAAAGGAGAAAATAGTCTGGGTCAGATTTGAAAATGCAGATTTAAATGGTATGGTTTTAACATTTTGGAACATATGAATTAAATGTTTGTTGGTTGGAGGTTCACCTGATTCCAAATAGAGAATCCTTACTTTACTTTTTAGATTATGTTTTCTTATAGTAACTTTTTAGTTTTCAAAATAAGTTCTTTTTTTTTTTTTTAAAGATTTATTTATTTATGCATACAAGAGCTGGGGTACAGGCCAGCGGGGGGTGGGGGGGGTGGGGTAAGAGGATTCACCAGAGACAGAGAGGGGAACAGGACAGGCAGATCTACTGAAATACACTGCTGAGGGAGCAGCGGGTGAGACAGGAGAGGTCTGCTGTGCCATGTAGGTAGCTCCCTGGCCGGGGATTGAACTTGTGCTGCAGTAGCTGCAGACTGCTTCATGGTGCTGATGCTTAATCCCTTGTGCCAACAGGGAGGCCCTTCAATTTCTTAATAGATAGACTGCCTGCCTGCCTTCCTGTCTTCCTTCCTTTTTTAAAACAGCAATTCTTAACTTTGTCTCTTATTTGTGTTTTCTCCAAGAATGTTTCTGCTGAGATCAGGTCTTTGTATCACAAAGTTTTGAGATATTTACAATTGAATGAAAATTTGGCTGTGGGAAGGACACCCTGAAGAAGGCTAACTAGGACTTACTATTTTTTGTATTGGGGTTTCGTGATCAGCCAGTCTGCCCTTCCCTGATTATGCCTGTTACAGCTTGGATGTAATGCCTTGATTACTGCCTTTTGTCTTTCATCCAGTGGGAGATACTGGAGTAGAATCTTTGGACAGCAGCCATATGCTAGCCATGCTAGTAGTCTGCTTCATTGTAGAGGAGTTTTGTGTACCTGGAGATTGCGTTAGTCATCCGGGCTTCTCTTTGTCAGACTTGGAGTTTTTCTGGCAAAACAATTAAGATGTCTATTAACTGTCTATAAATTTAAGTTATCTTACATTATTAATGAAACTATTAGCTGTTAATCAGTCTGAAAGTTACAATGTTTAAATTGAAGTCGGCTCTGTGATTACTCTTTGTTTCTGTCACAAAACTTGGGACCTCTGCTTTTCTGCTTTGAATTATAAAGTGATACCAGTTGGCCACTTGCCTCTGGACTGCAGCCCAACTGATTATGGCTTATCATAGTTGGGAGTGGAGTAATGACTAACAGGAGATTCTTCCAAAAGAACTTGAGTTGTTGGGATTCTGTATTCCTGGGCCTTCTTGGTATCTCTGTTTCTAGTCAGTGTACAGACTTTGGCTTGGTGTTGGGAAGTGACTCTTACTTGTGGAGCTCATTAGAGAGCATGATTAATAAACCCTTGGTATGATGGCACTGTTCTTTTTTTGCTTTTAGGCATTCCGATTTATACCCTAAACTTGTTTTTGTAAGGCGTTGTACTGTAAAAGTTGTTAGAAGTAGCCAGTGTGGTTTAATATCCTATTTTTTTCTCACTCTAAAAGTGAGTATATAGTTTTCAGTCCCCAAACATATCAGATTAACCAGTTGGTTTGCTCTAGATAACAAGAACTGCCAACTTTCTAGACTGTGAGGGGAAATTCTTACTAACCCCAGCCCATCCTGATTTGATCATTTCTGATAGCAATTTTTACTGCTATTCTTTGTTGTCATTATTTATGTTCAACAGGCTTATTCTTCATTTGTGAAGGAATCTTTAGAAAAATATAAAAACATAGCAAAAATTAGTCACTTTACCATCTACAGTTCAGGATTAAATACATTCACACTGTCATGTAACCAATCTGTAGAACTCTTTTAGTCTTGTAAAACTAAGCTCTCTCTATTCATTTAACCACTCTACATTCATCCCTTCTTGCAAGTCTCAGGCAACTACCATTCCAATCATATTTGATTGAATAGCACAAGGAACTCTGGAAACTGGTTTATTCATTATATCACAGATTTATTGCAGCGACTAGTAGGAGATGGAAGAGTTGATGTGGGCAAAAGGTGGGGAGCTCCAGTCCACTCTCTAGGTGTGTACTTCTCCCCCAAATCTGTATATATTAACCAACCTGGAAGCCCTCTTAGGCTTATGTGGAGGCTTCACTGTATCCCAGGTATAATCAAGTCATTAGCCATTGGAAATTGATTGAATCCCCAGCCCCTCTCCCCTCTCTGGACTTGAGAGGGTAGAACTGGAATGTCAACCCTCCATGCTTATTTTCATAGCAGCTAGCCCCCATCCATAAATGTTTTCCAAAAGTTGCCTTTGTTAATATAAAAGAACTTTAACATTCCCAGTAACTATTGTGAGTGAAGACCAAATCAGTATGAGAAATAGCATTTTGGTCATTTAATGATCAAATGATATATTTCTTGTGAACCACACTATTGCAGGGCATACAGATATACACAGGTCTTTGGAAACAGGAAATTTCTGGTTTCCTTGTGCAGTATGAGCAGATTATCTGCTGAGTGATGACAGGTTGGGTGGGGTTAGAACTTGGAGAAGATTTAAGAAAGTAATTGAAGAAACAGTAGAATAAGTTTCACGGCCTCCCTCGGGGCGCAAGGAGCACTATGAAGTTATCAGCAGCCACTGCAGCACAAGTTCCATTCCTGGCTAGCCAGGGAGCTAACCCGCATGGCGCAGCAGATCTCTCCTGTCTTGCCGCCTGCTCCCCTCAGCAGTGTGTTTCAGTAGGTCTGCCTGTTCTGCTCCTCACTCTTTCTCTGGTGAATCCTCTCACCAACCTCCCTCCCTTACCTCTGGCTTATACCCAGATCTTAAGATTGGGTTCAGCTGAGATTTGAGTTTTGCTAGTTGGGTAACGTACAAAGATCAAGGGATAAAAAAATGTAGATTATTGACAGAAGGCACAAAGATGATTGATCAAAGAACATAATATGAAAAGAGTGTACATTTAAGATAGGTTGAAAGAGTAGGGAGAAGTCGGGTGTCAGTGGACTGGAGGTGGTAATTAGGTGAAAGAGTGGATATAAAGGAAATAGCTGAGTAAACTTGCTGGAAGACAAAGTTATGATCTGAAAATAGAATGTTTTAATTAGTGATTTTATTTTATTGCAGTACCAATGGTTTATAACACTGTATATGATTTGGAGGACTAGGTTCACACACACACCTACCACCAAAACACCCATAGTCCCTTACCATAGACCATTTGGCCCCTCCTACTACTTGCTCCAGCCCCTACCCTACCCTCAATTAGTGATTCCTGAGGTACAATAGTTTTGTTACATAAAAATATGTCTTAAGATACTCTTGTATGATACATAGTATTCACTGATGAACATGTAATTCTTTAGTAGTAGTAATATGCTTAGTGTCTTCAGGATATATCAGGATTCACTTCCTTTGCATAAAGGAACGTCATTGTTAAATTTACAAACACTAGAAATTCTAAGTGATTACACTTCATGTTTACATGTTTTTTGGCAAAAATATTTCATTTTCATTTATCATTTGTACATAGTTTTGATCCTGATATTATAACTCCTTAGTTTTCTAGCTTGAGCTTAGTAATTTATTTTTATGGTATTATTTTTATTGAGGTAACAATGGTTTACAACATTATATACATTTTGTGGGTATATAGTCACACCTTCAGATGTATGTTGCAACTCAACACCCACTACTAAAGCACCCATAATCCTTTTCCATAGTCTATGGGACTCCCACTTCCCTTTGGGCTTGATTTTTAAAAACCTTATTGTGCTGGTAATTGTAAGTAGTCTTACATAATAAACCTAGTTTTATCATTTCAGCTTGTTGTTCACTTTTTATTGAATGATGTCTTCTAATTACTTGTGCACTTTATTGAAAAACAACCTAAACAGTTGTCACTAATGGCATTAAAAGTGTTTTGTTTCCTTGCTTGACATTGTGCTTTTCTTTTTGTTTTATATCTTTTTGTTTGTTTTTGACATTGTATCTTTAATTTGCTTCTTTGTTACTTAATTATAATATAGATACATCAAGAAATATGGAATTTAATGAAATACATAGCACTGGGAATGAGCCACCTTTGCTGGTTGATTGGCTACAGTGATGGAATGCAAGTGTGGAGCATCCCTGTAAGTATGAAAATAGTTAAATCCCAAAGATAGAATACTTTCCAGCATGCCAGCTGATGTGAGATCTAACCATACTTTCCTAAGGCCTCATCCATTTATTTCAAAAGCAGTTGCTAAGAGACTGCTCTGTGGCAACACCATACAACCTCGCAATAATGGGCAAGTGGGAAATGAAAGCTGCTGTAGTGACTTGTAAGGTGGGCCAGGAATTATGGGAATCACTTTATATGCAGGAGCTCATGTTTTGTTATGGCGGCTCTATCATGTAGACATTATTATAATTGTTTCCCCCATTTTACAGAAGACTAAATGGGCTTACTGAAGGTATTCTTTTTTTAAATCAACGATCATTTTAAAAAAATCAGTGTTCTCTATCAGTTAAAACATTCATAGTGTGCACAATTCAGGAGGTAAGAAGGACAAAACAGCCCCCTCCTACATCTGGACCCCAGTTTCCCTTACTGTAAAGCAACCAGAATTTCTAATTTCTTATGTCCTTTTTTTTTTCACTTAATGTCAGTATTCAGAAAATGTCTTCATTGACTATTTGTGTAAAAATTCTATTATTTGGATTTTTGCTATTTTCCCTCCCTGTTAATGAAAAACAAATGTCCTAGGCGTTTTTTTTTTTTTTTTTTTTTTTGGGTATTACGAAAATGATGTTATACATATACTTGAACAAAGGTTATTTTATGTCTGTATAAATCCCAATTTGGAGAAATATTTTAAATTGCCTAATATTGGTCCCAGTTTGCTTTTTAAATCCTACATATTCCATTTTGGGATGACCTAAAATAAAATGTCCTAAATGAGGAAGAGGCATGGTAGGATTCTGGCCCAGCAAGGTATGGTAGGGACTTCACACTTAGCTTTTTGTGCTTAGATTCCAAGTGTTTGGGCATGACCTAAATATCCTGTCTCTCCAGTAATTGGAGGTTGGTCGGAGACTTCTACTGTGAGGTTCTCTTGTAATTGGGAGTTCAGGACCAATATAATTTTATTTTATTTTTTAAAGATTTATTTATTTATGCATACAAGCTGGGATACAGGCCAGAGGTGTGGGAGGTGAAAGGATTCACCAGAGACAGAGTGGGAACAGAACAGGCAGACTGACCTAAGTACACTGCTGAGGAGAGCAGTGGGGGAGACAGGAGAGGTCTGCTGCGCCATGCGGGAATCTCCCTGGGCGGCCAGGGATGGAACCCCTGCCACAGAGGCTGTGGATTGCTTCATAG
>NW_023603058.1:0-8854 GCF_014898055.3 Talpa occidentalis
GTAAATCCAGATCACTTTCTACAATATACTATACCAATTTACTTTCTCACCAGCATTGTCGTGGGGCCTCCTCTTCTCTGCAATCTCTCAGCACTTGTTGAGGGTCTTTTTAATATGTGCCACCATCATGAATGTGAGATGATATCTCATTGTGGTTTTCATTGCATCACTCTCATAAAAGGCATGAATGACATGGCCCTTTGGGATATCCTCTTTGGTGATTTTGTCCAATCAGATCTCCTGTCCTTTTACTAATTGGGCTCTTTTTTTTTTTTCTTTCCTGAAAATGACTTTCACTCTCCCCTGAAAAACTCATTACCAGAAAACTACCTAAAAGGAAGGCAGTAGAAGAGACCGATGAAATGGATGAGGTAGAACTGGTGGACTTTCATCCAACTCAGGAAGGAGATGCTGTTACACATGGAGAAGCCCATGAGATGATGAACATCATCCTGAATTGGGCTGGGGCCTGGGAGCCAGACCCCAAAAGTTAGGAAAGTATGGAATATTGAGATCAGAGTTAGGCAGAAAAGTAAGAAATTTACTGTTAGAGAAAGAGAAGGACAGAAAAGCTTTTTGAGCGGAGAACTTTTTGAGCGGTTCCTGTGCATGTAGCTGCTGGGGGCCAACAAGCAAGGGCTTATTTTTTGTTGTTGTTTGTTTGAAATGGGATGGGTTAGTGCTCTGTTTGTGTCTCTTTCAGATAGGCAGAACTTAAAGCAGGTTTTCTCTGATTGGGTTCTGCCATAGTCATCAACTGGGGCTGGGGTCTTCTTGACAGAATGACATCTGGTTCTTGGCAGTCAAGAACCTTGGTCAACACAGATGTTTTCTGTGTTGGGGGGGCAGGCCAACCTGTGGAAATTCCTGTTTTCCATGGTGTTATCTAGGCTGTGGCCCCCTGTGGCCCTAATTGCCTAAATTCCCAACTTTCCCTTAATTCCTAGGGGTGGTTGGTGTGAGTGTCAGACTTCTTATTGGGTTTCACTACTTGAAGTTTTTGTAATGTTCAAAGTATAATAGTGTTTTAATGGTAAATGAAGAGTAACTCAAATATAAACGCTAAGAACAAAATGCATTCACCTTAAATTCCCACTACACACTTTTCCTAAGCCTACATTTTAGCTTCCCTTTATATGTATAAAAGACTATTTTTTTTATTTATGTTTTATGTATTTCTTACATCATTTTTTCAGTTTTGCACAATGTATGCATTTTCATCTTGGTTATATTCCCATACAATTGCACCCCCATTATTTTGATGCCAATCCCTCCTCCTCCCCCCACCCCTTATGTGTCTCTAGTTTATAGTTGCTTGTTGATTTTGATTTTTTCTTTATTATAGTTATTCTTTTTCTGGTCTCTTATTTAGGTTTCTAAACTGCTATGAGTGAGACCATCCAGTATTTTTTCTTTTTCTTTTTTTTTTTTTTTAAAAGTGGAACTTTTTTCTTTAAAGATTTTATTTATTTATCTATACAGGAACTGGCATACAGGCTAGATGTGTGGGAGGGTGAGAGGATTCACCAGAGATAGAGTGGGGAAACAGAACAGGCAGACTGACGAAATACATTGCTGAGGGGAGCAGCGGGTGTGACTCAAGAGTTCTGCAGTGCCATGGGGGACCCTAGCCGGCCAGCTGGGATCAAACTGGCGGGGCAGAGGCTACAGATGGCTTTACAGCGTGGTGCTCAACCGCCTGCACCACCAGGTGAGGCCCTATTTTTCTTTTTCTTTCTGGCTTATTTCGCTGAGCATGATCTCTTCCAGATCCAACTATGTTGCTGCAAATTGCATGAGTTTATCTTTTTTTGATTGCTGAGTAATATTCCATTGTGTATCTCTATATCACATCTTCTTGATCCAGTTATCTATTTTGGGGCATTTGGGTTGTTTCCAAAACTTAGCTATTGTAAATAGTGCTGCTATAAACATAGGGGTGCAGGTGCCCTTTGGAATTAATGTTTCTGTGTCCTTTGGGTAATACCCTAGGAGTGGAATTGGCTGGATCATATGGCAGCTCTATCTTGAGTGGGTTGAGGAATCTTCATAACGCTTTCCATAGTGGTTGGACCAGTTTGCACTCCACCAGCAGTGCAGGAGAGTTCCTTTTTCTCCACATCCTCACCACGTTTGTTGCTGCTAGTTTTTTTAATATGTACATTCTCACTGGTGTAAGATGGTATCTCATTGTAGTTTTGATTTGCATTTCCCTGATTACAAGTGATGTTGAACATTTTTCCATATGCCTGTTAACCATTTGCATTTCCTCTTGGAGAAGTTTCTTTTTAGTTCTTCTGCCCATTCTTTGACTGGATTATTTTCTTTGTTTTTGTTGAGTCTCATCAGCTCTTTGTAGATTCTTGTGATCAGTCCTTTATCATTAGTGTTGTTTGCAAAATGTTCTCCTAGTCAGTGGGGTTTCTCTTTTTTTTTGGTTATTGTCTCTTTTGCTGTGCAGAAGCTCTTTAATTTGATGTAGTCCCAGCTGTTTATCTTTGCCTTCACTGTCACTGCTTTGGGTGATGTGTCTGTAAAGATGTCTTTCAGGTTCATGTCATGTAGTGTTTTGCCTATATTTTCTTCTATCTATTTATGGTTTCAGGTCTTATGTCTAGTTCTTTAATCCATTTTGAGTAGGTTTTTGTGCACGGTGTGAGGTAGTAGTCAAGTTTCATTTTTTGCATGTAGTGACCCAGTTTTCCCAGCACCATTTGTTGAACAAACTTTCTTTGCTCCAGTGCATATTCTTTGCTCCTTTGTCAAGATTAGTTGACCATAATCTGTGGGTTTATTTATGGGTTTCGTATTTGGTTCCATTGGTCCATGTGTCTGTTCTTGTTCCAATATCGTGCAGTTTTGATTATTATAGCTTTGTAATATAGTTTGAAATCTGGGAGAGTGATGCCTCCATTCCCTTCTTCTTTTTCAGCAGGGTATTGGCTATTCAGGGTTTTTACTAATTTGGAGATTTTACCTTTTACTAATTGGGTTATTTTTATTGCTATGTTGAGTATATACATCTATACATCTATATATATATATACATCATACATACACATATGTATATCTATATTGAGCATATATATTCAATATATAAATTTGAGTAAACATGTAAATATTTGAATATTTATCCCTTGCCAGTTGTATGTTGTGAAAATATTTTCTCCCATCCAGTAGGATGTCTTTTTAATTTACTTAGGTTTTCTTTCATTGTATAAAAGATTTCTTTTAAAATTCGAGGTAGTCCAAATTGTGTATTTTTGCTTTTATTTCTTTTGATGTAGGGTTGAGTCTCCAACAAATCTTTATCACTGATGTTGTGAAATATAACAATAATGTTTTCTTGTATATAATTCATTTGTAACTTACTTTTGGGCATGGGGCTAGAGAGAGATCCAACTTTAAGCTTTTACATGTGGCCATTCAGTTTTTCCTGCACCACAGGTTAAAGACTCTCCCCATTCCCATGTGTGATTGTGGGTATATATCATGAATTAAGTATTTACGTGTAAGTGGATTTATTCTATTTATTTTGATTCTGTTCCATTTATCCATGTATCTATTTTTATGTAATACCATATTTTTTAAATTACTGTTGCCCCATAGTACAGGTAGTCAGGTAGATTGATGCCTCTATTTCTCTCCTCTCTCTCTGCTTTTACTACTTGAGGTCTCTTTTGGTTCCACATAAATTTAAATAATTTTTGTTCAATTACTTAGAATGAATATCCATGAGGTGAACTGATCACATGTGATGGGAAGGGGCAGGCAGAGACACATTATATAGAATTTTGCAGCCACTGTATGGAGAATGCAAGTTTTTTATGCTTTTATGGAAGAAAGTGATGTGACTTAATTTGTGCTTAAAAAAATAACTATCAGTGCTGCCCATGAAAATGAATTGGATACTACAGGGTTGATGACAACTGGTCATGCCCTCAGTCCTGAAATTGGAATAACCTGAGGATTCTTACTATTACCAGAGTAAAATAAGTACGTTATACTTCCTCTGGAAAACAACCATGAAAAACTGCCTAACTTTTAAATGTAATGTGTCTCCCTTGCTCCCTCCATATTGTACACACTTCCATTGTTATTGCCTTCACCTCCCATCTTTAGTGAGATATAATTAATGTACACCATTTGTAAATTGAAGTAAATAATAATTAGGTATGATTTAGTATCAAGATTTTCCAGCTAGAATATTCGGTTATTCAAGACCACAAAATTGGCATTTACTATAAACATAATTCAGATTGAAATGGAAAGCACCAAAGAGCTATTTTTAGAGCAGGTTCATTTCCAGGAAATCAGCAGCCTTTCTGAAGAGACATACCTAGACAGCAAAACAAAAGCTTGGTCTGAAAAATCTTACTCTGTAACAGGATATGTCAGAAGTGTTAAACCACTGTCCCTATGACGCCTCTGCACATTCTCTTTAGCAGCACAAATATCCACTAAAGACCACTATATTTCAGGGCCTGAAATAATGATGTGCAACTACTTCTTGACTGTGACTTCATCGCATGTCAAATGCTGCAATTCGTAATACGTAATGCAGTTCAGCGCATGTCTGTCCTATTGTGGTACATTTGCTAGAGATCACTGTGCAGAAGCTTTTTAATTTGATGTACTTCATCTGTTTATTTTTTGCTTTTGTTTCTCTTCCTGATTAAAATCAAATCCCCAAAGACATTTATTAAGACTGATGGCAAAGATGGCACGTGTGTTTCTTCTGTTTAGTTTGTGATTTCAGGTTTTACATCCAAGCTTTTAATACATTTTGAGTTAATTTTTGTGTATGGTTAGGTAGTAGACTAGTTTCATTCTTTCCATGTGACTGTCTAGTTTTCCCAACACCATTATCGTAGAAATTTTCCTTGTTGCATGTATGTGCCTATGTCAACAGTCATTCATTATTCATCTAATCCTCTCTCCTTTCACTTTAAGTCTGTGTTGGTTATTGAAACTAAATGAGTCTCTTGTAAGGACTATATAGTTGTATCTTTTTTTTTTCATAATTGAAGTATTTTATTTTATGTACAAAGAGCTAGAGCATTGTTTCTGCTTTGCGGTAGATTTCTCCACAGCCAATTCAAGGAAGTTCATTTAGTCCAACTTGATGAAGCCTATATCCTTGGCGTCCTGACAGAAACACTGGCGGCACATGTTGAGTCTGTATTTCCAGATCAGGCCGTGTTGGTTTGAGCAGACTCGGCAAGAGCGAGAACCCTGGCCGAATTTTCTCAGGTGACTCCAGTAGAGAGGCTGGTGACCCATCTTGCTTTCCCGGCGGCCACGAGGCAAAAAGGCGTATCTTGTTTTTTAATGCACCTAGTCACACAGTGACTGCTGGTGGATTTAGTCTATTTGCAATTAGGATGATATTTGGTATATGGATGCTAACTACTGCCACTCTTTTGTGTTTTGTTTTCTGGTTCTATCTATATATGTATTGTGTTCTTTGGTTTTTCATGGGATTTTTAAAATTTAGATAGCAGAATTTCTTCCAAACATTTCCTATAAGAGCGTTCTTTTTTTGGTAAACTGCTTAACGTTTGCTGGTCTGGTAAAGCCTTTATTTCTCCCTTGTATCTGAAAGATAGTTTTGTGAGACAGGAAATTTTTGGCCTACAGATTTTTTTTTTTTGAGCATTTTGAAAATGTAATTCCACTTTCTCTTGGACCATAGATAGTTTCTGTTGAAAAGCCTGATGATGGTCTGATAGGAGTGGTTTTATATGTTACATGTTTCCCCGCTGCCTATCACAAATTCCTTCATTTAATTTCTTTGCTTTCAAAATTTCCTTTTTTCCCCTAATAGCCTCAATATTTATTATTTATAATTGACTTTTGATCATTTACAATTATGCGCTTTTGTATCATTTGATTTGAATTTAGAAATGTGGTTATTCTTTCAGCTTCCTGGACATCCATGTTTTTTTATTTTTTATTTTTTATTATGTTTGGGAAGTTCTCAACTATTATAATTAAGGAAACAATATGACAAGAAGACATAACACTGATCAATATATGCACAGCAGACAAAGGCACATCGAATTATACAAGGTAAATATTGTCAAATCTGAAAACACAACGGGAAAAACATAGTCATGGCGGGGACTTCCACATTGTACTTTTACCAATGGACAGAAACTAAATAAGGGCACAATAATCTTTAGCAAAGAATTAGGCTCATGGGAGTAATAGATACCAGTAAGACACTGCATCCCCAGAATGTTGAATACAAATTCTTTTCTTTTTTTTTTCCTTTTTTAAAAAAAAATTATTTTTATATTCCCCATACAATTGCAACCCCCTTATTTTGACCCCAATCCCTCCCCTCCCCGGCCCCACCCCACATAGAGTGTCTCTAGTTCATAGTTTTTTGTTGATTTTGATTTTCACTTTCCTATAGTTATTCATTTTCCTGGTCCCTTATTTAAGTTTTCTAAATTTCTGCTATGAGTGAGACCATCCGGTATTTTTCTTTTTCTTTCTGGCTTATTTCGCTGAGCATGATCCCTTCCAGTGCCATCCACGTTGCTGCAAATTGCATGTGTTTATCTTTTTTGAATGCTGAGTAATATTCCATGGTGTATATGTACCACATCTTCTTGATCCAGTCATCTATTTTTGGGCATTTGGGTTGTTTCCAAAGCTTAGCTATTGTAAACAGTGCTGCTATAAACATAGGGGTGCAGGTGCTCTTTGGAATTGATGTTTCTGTGTCCTTTGGTAAACACCTAGGAGTGGAATTGCTGGATCATATGGAAGCTCTATGATTAGTAGGTCCAGAAATCTCCACACAGCTCTCCATAGTGGTTGGACCAGTTTGCACTCCCACCAACAGTGCAGGAGAGTTCCTTTTTCTCCACATCCTCGCCAACATTTGTTGTTGCTAGTTTTTTTAATATGTGCCATTCTCACTGGTGTAAGATGGTATCTCATGGTATTTTGATTTGCATTTCCCTGATTACAAGTGATGTTGAACATTTTTTCATTTGCCTGTTGGCCATTTGCATTTCCTCTTCAGAGAAGTTTCTTTTTAGCTCTTCTGCCCATTTTTGGACTGGATTATTTTCTTTGTTGTTGTTGAGTCTCATCAGCTCTTTGCAGATTTTTGTGATCAGTCCTTTATCATTAGTGTCGTGTGCAAAAATGTTCTCCCAGTCGGTGGGGTTTCTCCTTGTTTTTTGTTATTGTCTCTTTTGCTGTGCAGAAGCCCTTTAATTTGATGTAGTCCCAGCTGTTTATCTTTGCCTTCACTATCACTGCTTTGGGTGATGTGTCTGTAAAGATGTCTTTGATGTGCATATCACATAGTGTTTCGCCTATATTTCCTTCTATGGAATACAAATTCTTTACAAATGCACATGGGACATTCTCCAGGATTGACCACATACATGGTCACAACACAGGTAACAAATTCATGAAGACTGAAATCATTCCAAGCATCTTCTCCATTCCTAATTAGAAATGGCATCAATCTAGTAAGCAGGCACAAAAAGACTGGGTTGTCAATTTTGCCTAGCAGTGTCACTAGGCTGGGTTTGGCCGTAGCCTTTGATATGGCCAGTGAGTAATGCTGTGGGCCCACCTGTAGCTGCTGTGAGATGTGCACTGGTGCATCTAAGATGCCTCTGTTAACTAGGCCTGCAGAAGAGTGCAGAGCCAGCCACAGTCTGCAGTGTCAGTAGGACAGCTGAGTGTTGCCCTCAGCTAGCTATCTAGGCTGCACTACAGGTGGTGTGGTGTGTACTGCAGTATACACCCTATGAGGTATGGTCATTGGGACCGTAAGTGTGTCTTAGACTGAGAGCTAGGCCTTTTATGTAGATTGGGTCTGGTGAGCATGGCTGAGCTCTTCCTTTTCGCACATGTGGGGTGTCACAGAAGGGCCTTGAAGGAGAGTGAAACTTGTGGCCATAGCAGGGCAGAGGGCATGTGTGCAGGTGTCTCTGATGAGCTGCAGTAGATGTGGGCCAGGGGTCACTGCTGAATTTGCTGCAGGCCATGCAGTCAGGAGCTGCAGCTACCCTGACGTGCACATGGGAAGAGCACTTGTATGGGACTGTAGGGGCAAAGCCTCGTAGAACTTGATCTGTCAGGAGAGAACAACTGGTGGTATTGGCCACTTGCTCTGTCTATAATTGGGAAGTCCTTGGAATGCCTGCAGGCTGTATGAGTGTGGCTTGCTTGCAAGCAGGGAGGTGTGACTAGGGGGGTTCTATCCTATTTGTTTTCCAGATATGGACCCTCTTGATTGTTGATTATGAGCACCAGCTTTTGTGGCTACTTCCTGAGGGTGTGTGGAGCACTCCTCAGGGATTCACTCTCAGGGTTTGATAGTTTTGAGACTGGGTTCCAAGGTGGCTCCACCCATGCTGTTACTGACAAGGGAGCAAGAGATTCTGAATGTGGTACCTGCTGGTATTTCTTATCCTGGATGATTCCTTGTGTCCCTTATTTCCTAGGCCAGTGCTCTGGGGCTGGTATTTGATACTGGGCAAAAGAGAGGGGTACTTGTGGACCCCAAACTGTTAAGAGGGAAAACCCATGTTGCCCATTTTAAGGGTTTGTTTGCCACCGGCAATTATCAAAGGCAAAAAAATAAAATTCTATTGTGTTCAGAGATTTTTAACAGATAGAGAGAGAGAGAGAGAGAGAGGAAATGGAGAAGAGGAAGAGGTGGAAGGAGGATTTAAAAACACAGATTCCTGCTAAAACTCCAAAATCACCCATCCATGTGGATTCTAGTTAAGCGACAGACAAGGCTCCAAAGCAGAGCTGCCAGGATAAAGTCCAAGGCACCTCTCAGCAGGAACAATAAACAATATTTTGGCCAGGG
>NW_023603059.1:0-8853 GCF_014898055.3 Talpa occidentalis
ACACAGATTTTATGGTTTCCACCCCTACTCCAGACCAAAGAGATCCAAGACACCAAAAAACTACAAATCCCATAATGTCATCACCCACCGAAGGGAGGGTTGCTGGAAACTAGGGTGGAGTTAAGCAGCCAGGTTGGTATCTAACTAGACATGTAAGCCTTGGAGTTCACTCTCTGGGCTTTTCACCGGCTTTCAGCATGCTATTGGATTTCAGCTCAGCAGAACCGGTAGGACACATTCATTCACCAATTTATCTCCCTCTCTCTTCCTGAGTTACTCATTTCTTCATTTCCCCTTCTTTTGTAAATAAAACCTTTATTAACCTTTTGTACGTGTGCCTGCAGTTGAGTCTTATTTTAAGTCCCTTTTAAGCACACGAGTGAGGACCCATAGTCAGGCAACCCATTTTTATCGGGGTTGGCTGAGAACAGTTTGGTGCCCAATGTGGTTCACCACATTACACCATGGTTGACCAATCCAGGGTAACTTTCCTTGCATTTGTCACCATAAGCCTGTAACTACTGTTTTTGTTCTTCCCTGTAGCATTCTTCAAATATTTGGTTTTTTTTTATTTATAATAGATTTATTAACCTTAACCTTTTAAAATCTGAACTTATAGGCATGGCAGACCTCTCCTGTCTCACCTGCTGCTCCCCTCAGCAGTGTATTTCAATCAGTCTGCCTGTCTGTTCTCCACTCTGTCTCTGGTGAATCCCTCACTCTCCCCGCACATCTGCCTTGTACCCCAGTCCTTGTATAAATAAATAAATCTTAAAAAAAAATCTGAACTTATCTATTAGATTTAAGTTTAAATTTAAAAAATGGTAGTGGATGTTCCTTCATGAGACACCATCATAAATAAATCCACAAGATTCTGAAAAAAATGTCTCTTGAAATGGTGATATCAACTTAATTTCCACAGGTATTATTTCCTACCTTTCGGAACCATACCATACAGTATTTGGAGGCATGTTAAGCAAAATGTTCTCTCTCTCTAGACCTGGCAAGGTGGTTTGTGTGTGTCAATCTGGGCAGGGCTATGACACATCTAGGGTTGCAGCTTAGCTGCATCAACAGGTGACCATGGAGGCTTCCATAAAAATCTAGAGAAGAGAGGGCCTCCCCTGGTGGCGCAGCAGTTGAGCGCTGGGCTGCGAAGCTGCCTGCAGCCTCTGCAGCGCTGGTTTGACCCCCGGCCACCGGCGAGGGTCCCACATGGCGCGGCAGACCTCTTGTCTTGCCTGCTGCTCCCCTCAGCAATGTATTTGGTCAGTCTGCCTGCTCTGCTCCCCACTCTGGCTCTGGTGAATTCTCTCAACCTCCTGCGCTTCTGACTGTACCCAGTGCTTGTATAAATAAATAAATAAATAAATAAATAAATAAATAAATAAATAAATAAATAAATCTTTAACAAAAAATCTAGAGAAGAGAGAATGTACCCTGGCCAAAAAAAAAAAAAAAAAAAAAGTATTTTTGTTCACTTGTATTTATTAAAAGAAAAAAGGTTGGGGGGGTGGTGGCGGGAATCCCATGGTGTCCTTATTCTGTGGTAAGATTTAATAACTTAAATAATAAAGTCACAAAATTTCCCCACTGCCCCCCCACCAAGGTACTTTTTCAAGATGAAATAAGTAAACTAGGGGACTACTTTGCCTTCCTTCCCCATCCTTTTCATATGTGTGCACTTCAACAGGATCCTAAAAACACCTCTCAAACATAATTTCACTATTAGACCCGCAGTGTCCCGGGGGGTCTGGTGGGCTTGTGGTGGGTCCGAGGTTGCTCCTGTCGTCTTGGAAATGCCCTGCCATCCTGTGATCTCTCTTTTCTTGTACTTTGTTCCTCCATTTTTCTTACCTACTCCTTTCTGCTTTCAGTTACCCTGTACCTACTGATTTACATTTTTCCTCTAAAAAGAAATTTATGAGTTAGACTTCCTGCCTGAGCTTCCTGTCTCTACCCAGTCACACCTCTTTACTCTCACAGTCTGTCTTGAAATTACTAGTTCATTTGCCTGTCTTTCTATCACAAGCTCCTAGGGGGAGGACCTGTATGTGGCTCACTCTTTTAGCCTCTGTGCCTAGCACACACATAACAGGTTCTGATTAACCATTCAGCAAATAGATGAAGAAAATCTCAAATAATCACCTATTCAAGCACCATACACATTAACCTACTCCCAGAGCCTAAAAACTGTTTCCACCTAAATTTATAAGTTCCTTCTTTGCAATGTCATTACAGCCATTAGCTAAAAATTCAACTTGCTTCACAACCCAGACACTTTAAGGTTTAGACAGATGCAGTTCATGCATGTATATGACATCTCCCAAAACTCCAAATAATATCTCAACATCGCAGCACATCTGCACCACACAGTGTAACTCTTTCATAGCAACAAAGGAGGCACTAGATTGATTATTTGACTCCACACCAATAATTTTTAACCCATTTGCTCCTACATAAAGGAATCCATTCTCCAGGAAGAGCCCTCATCTATAAACATGAGCTGGACACCCCCAAAATTACCAAGAAACCTACTCTTCAATAAAGCCAAATTGGGAGGAAGGGCAAATTGCTTGAATTTTGTATTATTTTTAAACCAGAGGGCTAAAAGTTCCACAACTTACTGTCACTCCTGATGCAGTTCTGGAACTTTTTTTTTAAGATTTATTTATTTATACAAGTACTGGGTACAGTCAGAAGCACAGGAGGGTGAGAGGATTCACCAGAGCCAGAGCAGGGAGCATGGCAGGCAGAAGGACCAAAGTACACTGCTGAGGAGAGCAGCGGGTGGCAGAAGAGGTCTGCGCGCCATGTGGGACCCTCCTCTGGTGCCGGGGAGCAGCCGGGGATCGAACCGGCGCTGCAGAGGCCGCGGCCAGCTTCGCAATCCAGCGCTCAACCAGGGCGCCACCGGGGAGGCCCAGTTCTGGAACATTTTAATATATTTAAAAAGCTCTAGTAAGTAGTAAGATTTGGGGACTGTATTATCCAATCATTCACTCATTTCCAGCCCTCTTCTTTTCTTGGAAAATGTTCCCTTTTTCTAAATTATGGATGTGTTGAGCTTGACCATTGCATTGCATTGCTTCTGAATTGGAATCATTAGAAAGCAGGGTATAATTGTGACTGGAAAGTTTACAGGAAGGTTGGGGGAGGAAATGCCCACATTGGCAGCAGCTCTGAAAGGGACAACAACCTCTGGCAGGTGGGGCATTTCTACTATTTGCGGGTCTACCTGACTCTTGCCTGCCTTTCCCCACCAGAATGTAGACTTCATTACATTGCAAAAAATTTGAATTTTGTTTTCTCCTATATCTTTATTGTCTAGAACAGGCCCAGTTAGAATAGACACTTAGTAAACATTTGATGAAGGAATGATTACTGGGGAGATCACGTCTCCAGTACAATTAACCCAATCTCACCTTTTCCTTCCTGTCCTCCACAGGTTGAATCAAGTTGGCTTCAGAATGTAGAAAGTCATGTATCCTCAGGGATCATGGCTTCTTATTGGATTACACCTACAACCCAGCAACAATAAAGAGCAGATTTCTCAACATTTAATGGACAATCTTAATAATAAATAAATTTTATATTAGGACACCTACGTCCACCCACCCACCTGCACTTCCCCTCACCTGTCTTTGGGGGCTGGTGGTTCACTCAATAATTGAATGCCTATCTCCATAAATCTGTTAAATGAGGCATGTGGCACATGCCAAGCAAAATGTCTAGGACCAGGAGATACAGTAAGTTATGACATAGATACATTTAGGACTATTAATGAAATAATTTGGGTAAAGACAGTGAACCTAGACTATATTGCTAATGTAAAATTATTTCTATGTAGCTTTACATTATTATCATACATTTAATATAATACTAAGCAAGAGAAAGAGAAGAGGGAATGCTTGAATTTTTGGAGGTGTTTGTCACTGGGAGGTGAGATTATAGAATTTTTTGGTGGAATAGGTAGAGTAGGAAGGGAATTACCTCATAAGATAGCATAATCAGTAGATTTTGGAGTTTAAAATCCTAGCTGGTGCAGTGGTTGAGCGCTGGGTTGGGAAGCTGCCAGAAGCTTCTGCAGCGCGTGTTCAATCCCTGGCTGCTCCCCAGCCACCGGAGGAGGGTCCCACATGGCGCGCAGACCTCTCCTGCCGCCCGCTGTTCCCCTCAGCAGTGTGCTTCGGTCCTTCTGCCTGCTCTGCTCCCCGCTCTGGCTCTGGTGAATTCTCTCATCCTCCCGTGCTTCTGACTGTACCCAATGCTTGTATAAATAAATAAGTAAATCTTTAATAAATAAATAAATAAATAAATAAATAAATAAATAAATAAACAAATAAAATAAAATCCTAGCTGTGCCACTTAACTGCATTACTTTTGGCAAGTTGACTTTCATCTCTCTATGCCACAGTTTGCTCTTCTGTAAAATGAAGATAATGTTAATAATATTAGTGACTTCTTTAGAAGATTGATGTGAGGATTCAAGGAAAAGAAGGTATTATATTTAGCACTAGAGCCTGTCCTATATTAAACAAGCAATAAACTAATAACTATATTCACTTTGCTGTGTTTTCTGAATTGCACGTATTCCTTTTATAACAAAAAGAAACAAAATGAAAGTAAAGGCATGTTTCACTGCCTACTGAACCATCAAAAAAACAAATCATATGAGCTGAGAGAATGATATCTGTGACAAATCAAACATATAATATAAATAAAATATTAGCAAATATTTAACATCTACTACATCCTGGCTCATGATTGCATTTTTTTAAATTCCAAATGATTTTTATTTCTTTGTATTTTGGAGTGTGGGATTGGATTTGTGGTAAGAATTGGGGCAGGACACCAGAGTATGTGCCCCCCAGGATGGCACAGTACAGAATCTGTACAACCTCGCATGTCAGTGGAAACATGGTCAGGTATGGATGGGCGTGGTGGAACAGGCATCCCTCAATGAGGGGTCAAGAGTGGGTCTTGAAGCCAGTGGGTTTGGGCCAGTTTTTGAGGCAGACATAAGTCAGGAGAGGCAGGCACCAGGCAAACCCAACCTAGGCCTCTTCTAATCATGCTCATACTTGGCTGAGTCACAGTTCTAGGAGCTCAGAGTCCTGCCTTGCTGGGTCACTCAGTGTGCCTGGTGTCATTGTGAAGTTCTGGTTGGTCACTGTGTTACCCTATCCAAGATTACAGATTCCCAGACCAATCGCAGATTCCTAAAACTAGCCAAAAATGTAATCCAGCACATTTCTACAGCAGTGAAAATAGAATCTTCCTGTTATTGACTGAACACAAGCTCCTTCATGTAAGTGGCACACCTGGATTTTATCTTTTTTTTTTTTTAAATACGTAGTATTGATTTTTATTTATTTTTTAAAAGATTTATTTATTTATTTATTTGTTTGTTTGTTTGTTTGTTTATTTATTTATTTATACAAGCACTGGGTACAGTCAGAGGCGTGGGAGGGTGAGAGAATTCACCAGAGCCAGAGCGGAGAGTAGAACAGGCAGAGTGACGAAGTACACTGCTGAGGGGAGCAGTGGGCGGCAGGAGAGGTCTGCGCGCCATGTGGGACCCTCCTCCGGTGGCCAGGGAGCAGCCGGGGATTGAACCGGCGCTGCAGAGGCTGCGGGCAGCTTCGCAACCCAGCACTCAACTGCTGTGCCACCAGGGAGGCCCACACCTGGATTTTAAACTCCAAAACTTACCAATTATGCTACCTTATGAGGAAATACCTCCTACTCTATCTGGTCCCCGCAAGATTCTCCTATAATCTTACCTCCCAGTGACAAGCACAACTAAAATTTCACAAATAGTATATGAAAGTTGATTGAAATGGTAGAATAAAATGACTATTCCACAAATTGTGTTTTACTATTTATAACACTGTTCTTCTGTAAGTAACTTTCAAGTATGTTTCCATTTTAAAAAAATGAAGAAATTCATGCAACAATTCTATTTCTAGAAATATATCTGAGAAAATAACCAAAACAAAAAGAAACATGTAGATTTGAGATTATAAAAGAAGCATGATTTATAGTAGAGAAAAATTAGAAACAACCGTAATGCTAAAAATAGAAGGCCAGTTACATCATGGGAATAGGGAAATAGTTCTAAAAGTGTTAATATTATCCTTTAAAAAGAATAAGTATGCACAGTTTAAAGCAATATGTGAAAATGTTTTCAAAATAAATGAAAACAAATGCATCACGTTGCACCGATGACAATGCTGTGAAACACGTATTGGGTGGGACAATTAGAGATTTTCTGTAGTACTTTCTGAGATATAATTTAGATATGATAAAATGCATCAATCTGAAGTGTACAGTTCCAAGATTTTTTATAAATGTATACAATTATGGGGTCATCACCCAGGAGAAGAGAGAGAGTCCTGCTTTCTTTCCAAAAAATTCATTTTGACCCTTTTCCACTCAACCCTCACCAACCCTTCCCCACACAGTGGTGACCGTGATTCGGGCCTTCGGAGAGTATCATTTAACAAAAATGTTAATATTTTTATTCTAAGTTGTTTAGAAATCCATTCAAGAAAAATTCAAGAGGTCCCTGGTGGTGCAGGGGTTAAAGTCTCAGCATTATTAGCTATCACCAGCCACTGCAACATGAGTTTGATCCCTGGCCAGGGAGCTGACCCACTTGGCACAGCAGACCTCTTCTGTCTGGCCTGCTGCTCCCCTCAGCAGTGTATTTCAGAGGATCCACTTGTGTTGCTCCCCACTCTGTCTCTGGTGAATGCTCTCCCCACTCCACACCTCTGGCCTATACCCCAGATCTTGTATGCATAAATTAATAAATAAATAAATCTTTTTTAAAAATTCAAGCAGAATGTAGTTGTGTGTTCATACCTGAGGTCTGGCCTTCACTGACCTGGCCCATGGGGAAATCACAGATGGTTTTTGTACCCCACTGTTCCTCATCTGTTTAATGAGGAGAAGAAGAAGGTAAACATATTGTTGTGGGAATTCAGAAGTGTTGTAAGTAAGGTCTCTGTGGTGCCTGCTTGTGGGTGGCACTTCCTGAGTCTTTGTATTTTTTCCCTGTAGTGGTCAGTGTCCCAGGGGTTGCACGCTGGATCTCTATCGTCTCACAGTTCAACTGAGATGCCTGTCAACTTTTAGTCTACCTCTTTTTCAATTTAATCATCTATAAATTAAACACCTTGAAATTTTCAGAATACATAATACTCTGGGAAGGATGTGAGAACCTGCAAGTGAAAAGACTTCAAAAACTGTTAAATAGCATTACCCAGATTGAGGGCACTACTCTGAACACTGGCAGGCCTTCCCAGGCGCTGGTTTAAACCCTTGTGAGAACAGGGGCCTCCCTGGTGGCACAAGGGGTTAAGACACAACCTATGAATCTATCAGCAGCCACCGCAGCATGAGTTCGATCCCCAGCCAGGGAGCAACCCAATGGCGCAGCAGACCTCTCCTGACTCACCTGCTGCTTCCCTCAGCAATTTCAATCAATCTGCCTGTTCTGTTCCCCACTTTGTCTCTGGTGAATCCTCTCACTGCCCTCACCTCTGGCCTGTACCCCTGCTCTTGTATGCATAAATAAATAAATAAATACAAAAATTAAAAAAAAATAAAAAAATAAACCCTAGTGGAAACAGGCTCAGAGGGTCTTGGATACAGCGAATTAGTGATGGAACTAAGATGAGAATTTAGACTAGGGTTTTGAGTCACCTCCCAACCTCCCAAGTTTGACCTCACAACACCGACATGTCACAACACCTCATAACCATGTAATTTAAAAAAGAACAATGAAAGCATAAAACACATATTGGAAACCATTGCTGAGTTTTCTTTCTCTGACTTGAATTTCTTTTTTAAAGAACTACTTTGTCTCAGAGACTACATAATTACTTCATATTATCTTGCCATCACATACTTTTTAAGCCAACTTAGTGTCATCTATATCCATGACAACAGGTTCCAATGTCTACTTCTGCTTTCACCATGGGAACGTGGAAAAAGAGGCATAATTGAGAGAAAAATCCCCAGAAAATTGGATTTAATACAAAGTGGGGAAAAAAAAAGCTAATCTTGGTGAAATAAATAGTCATTAGTATAAGCATCTTCCTAGTGACAGCAAAGTGGAAACTTCTCATTTACAGTATGTTATTAAAGGCAAAAAAGGAAAAGTAGTGCATTGAAGCATTTTAAATAGAGCTTTTTTTTTTTTCAGTTCCAAAGGTAATTCTTATTCATTCTAAAAAAGAAATGAAAAGAAATGAAGGGAATTTAAAAAATTCACTGTGAATAATTGATGTATGCTCTTCAATCTTTTTCACCCTTTTTTTTTCTAAATATGAGAGTCATGTTAGATATAAACTGGCACACATGAATTCTAACTTTTTAATTCTTCACAACGAAACAATATGATTTCAATCCCTCTTCAATCTAGGAATAGATGGAATGAAATCCCAATCAATTAAATCTCACACTCTTTTCTGTCTGGCCTGAGCTTTTTCACCTTTGAATTTTAAGAATATTTTTCTCTTCCACTGATATAATGGCTACTGCATACTGAACAGAGATAGAGCAAATGATTCTAGGAAATGTGGGGGGATCCTTTGTTAATATTTAAAAAATATAATCACATAGAAAATTTTTTTCACTTGCCTATTATTCTAGTCTCAATATCTTTTTTTTTTGTTTTTTTAAAACTTTATTTATTTTATGCATACAAGAACTGGGGTACAGGCCAGAGGTGTAGGGAGTGATTCACCAGAGACAGAGTGGAGAACAGAACAGGCAGATCTACTGAAAATACACAGCCGGCGAGTCGGGAGAGATCTGCTGGGTCATGTGGGTAGCTCCCTG
>NW_023603062.1:0-36586 GCF_014898055.3 Talpa occidentalis
AAAACATGCCTCTATTAAAAAAAAAAACCTCTTAAAAAAAAAAGAATGACAGTCGAAAGCATCACCCTCTCACTGGCCTGCTTAACATTCTTCAAATGAAAACCAAAACCATCTATCTGTTCTGTTGCATAAATTGATAATTTGCTCTAAGGAACTGGTGTCTCTCCAAGAAACGGAGCAGCCGGCTGATTTGGTGGACAGGAAATGAGAATCAGAAGAAGCAGTGCTCTCTCTCGTGTGTGCTCGCCCTTGCTCTCTGGCTTGCTCTCTCTTTTTCTTTTCTCTCCCCCTACCAACCCCCACTGCTGGTGAATCACCAGTTCCCTGGGGAATTCTGGCAGATTCTCAGCCTGGCTGCAGATGACGATCCGGATCTGTTTATTCAGGTGGAGATCTGATAAAAAACAAGAGCAGTCCAGTGGCGGGATAAACAGCCTCCACCAGGAGGGGCTGACCCTCCAAAGCCGGACTGGGCTGTGTCAACCACCTCCCCACCCATCCAACTTCCTTCAGCCTCATTCTCCCCTGGGTCTTCAACCAACAGTTTCTATTAATTCCTTGCAAAGGAGCCCTGATGTCCCACCCATGGGAGTGTGTGGCCCCAGGGACCTTGAACACAGGCCCATTTTATAACCACCTTCCATCAGCATGTACCCAGGGAGCTGGCAGCCTGAGACCAGGAACAAAGCAGCCAACAATGCACCCAGAATCGGCCATCCCAACTCCGCGAAGTCTGGAGTGATCCAACCCACAGATGACTGCAAACCACTAGGACCCAGCCCACATGCCAGGATTCTGCACTCTGTTAACATGCACAACCAACAACCACAAACTAAGGAAAGGCACACTGTTGAGTGACAGAAGCTCATCAGAAAATGCTACCTACTATGGTTGCCAGCGGAGAGGGAGGAAAAGGTGGAGCACAGGGATTTTTAGAAGAATGAAACCATTCTGCACGATACTGCAGTGTTGGATGCATGTCATTACACATTTCCGGAAGCCGGTAAAATACGCCCTGGTGGCGCAGCAGTTGAGTGCTGGGTTGCGAAGCTGCCCGCAGCCTCTGCAGCGCAGGTTTGATCCCGGCCACCGGGTGAGGGTCCCACATGGCGTGCAGACCTCTCCTGCCGCCCGCTGCTCCCTTCAGCAGTGTGTTTCATCAGTCTGTCTGTTCTGCTCCCTGCTCTGGTGAATTCTCTCACCTTCCTGTGCTTCTGACTGTACCCAGTGCTTATATAAATAAATAAAAATAAATCTTAAAAAAAAAAAAAAACACAATGAACCCTAATGTAAACTATGGGTTCAGTTAATAATCGTGTAACATTATTGACCCACCAGTTGCAACAAATGTACCACACTAATGCAAGATGGAAACTGGAGTAGGGCGTTATAAAAGGAAGCCTCTCTCTACACTTTCAGCTCAGTTTTTCTGTAAACCTAAAACTGCTGTAAAAGTTATATATTAATTATATATAAAATAAAACAAAAACTCCCCAAACATTAAGTAGTCCCGAGTCATTACAGCAGGATAAGGTAAGAGGCCCAGAGGCTGGAGTGTTCAGCCCACCTTCTCATCGCTCTACCCTTGGCCTTCAGAACAACGATTGGAATATAAAAGCTGCTCAATACATAGTTGCTGAAAAAATAAATGAACTGCAACTATAGCCGAGTCTCCTACATTGACCACCTCATTCCCGAATAAAGGATATTATTCAGGAAAACGAAACAAAAAACACTGTAAGGCAAGACTATCCAACTAAACCTTTTTTTTGAAAGGAAAAAAAAAAAGGTATAACGCAGAATTAACTTTTTTAGGTACAGATGTCTGCATATTTAAAAGCAAATGAGATAAAATGGACTTTCAGGTTGATTGTGCATTTCCCAAGTTCAATAACAAAAACCCAGAACACTCATTGATAAGCCAGGCTAGGCAAGGTGAGACAGCCCTCCTGATCACACAGCAGCTAACAGTCCGTCCTTGCCAACCCCACAACAGTGAGGGGCCCAGCCCGGGGTCTCTCCGTATTCCCACACAGCCCTACCGACCTGCAGCCCGAGCCTAGAGAATTCAAGGAGGAGTGCTCCAATCAGACACCGCTGGCCTGAGGAAGTCCTAGGTCACGTCTGGGACGTGCCATTTAACTCAGCAGGGACTTCTAAGCACTGGCAAGTGCCCGGGGAGCCAGTTCCAGGACCACAGGGAGGTAACTATCCTGGTATCTGGGCAGGGCCTAGAGGCACCAAGAAGAGTCAGGAGCTAGGAAGTCAGGAACAACAAGCCACTTCCCTGAGTTCCGTCCACACACAGCCACCTTGGGGTGGAAGAAGCCAAATGCGCCTCTCTCTGGTCAAGGTCAAGATGTCCAATTAATTCCTTTTCCTTGGCTGGACCCTCTGCGCCAATATATCCCTTGTTTTCTTCTCCTTTCCCCCTTTCCTTGGCAACTGGCTAACGTGCATATAGGGGTGATCTGCCCCACACACTAACTTCTCTGGGGAGGTGTCATGTCCTGGAGTGGGCAGGCCAGGCCTTTAGGTCTGGTCATGTGGAGCCACAAGCATGCACACTGGGGCCTGTGAGGCTGAACGGGGCTCACACGGTTTCTTCTCATTACACTGTCAAGATCTGGCTGTCGGCCTGTTTGCTCTGCACTCCAGGGGCACCCCTAACTAGAGGCTCATGGCAAAGATTCTCTCAGACCCAGGGACTGAGCCATTCCTGGCAAAACAGGTGGGCAAGGTGGAGACATGGCGGTGAGCAATAACAGGTGAGAGGGGCCCCTGAGATCAAGTTCGAATCCCAACATTTTCACCAACGGGCACACACACTCCCCTCTGAGAGAGTGTGAAACTAATGGGTAGCTCATTGATTTTCCACCTGCAGGGGGTAAGTGAGAAGCCGTCAGTCCTGCCAGGTGATGTGATGGAGCCAAGGCATCGCACAGAGCAAACTGCTCTCTCCAAGTTCATCAATGCTGGGGTGAGGAAGACATGCTAAAAGGGGTCCTCTAGGAATCTAAAGAGCTCTAGTGATCTCTGCTCCTCCTGGCAGAACTTACCTCTAGGGAGGTACAGTGGATAAATGGATGGCATGGTGACCTTACTCAAAATATCCAAACAACAGCCTCTCCCTCTAGCGGCCACTCTCCCACATCAGCCTGGGCATCCAGTGCCCACGATGCTCACACGGAAACGCATGACATCATTCCAGCCACATGCATAAGAAATAGCAGACACAGAACTGCTAACACACAGGACTACGTGTGTTAAAATGCAGGAAAAAAGTAGGAAATACTAGAATATCCTGCTGTTGGACCAAGTGTGATGAAGGAATATTCCCCTCTTTGGCATATCATCTTAACGTTCTTATCAATTATGTAAATGAAATTGGTATTTTATGAAGCAGTTCACACGACAGACAATGAATTCTGGGACCTGATCCTCAAGTGCAGATATGCTTCACCTGTCTGACAGTTCCAGGGCAGAGAGCTTGCTGGAGTGATCATGGCTGAAGGGACTTACTCCAAGGGGTGCTGGCAGGGTGGACGCCAGGCCCTGACATGAAGTTCTTCCACCCAGTCACCAGGCACACACCAAAGTTTTTCTAGACAGGGAAGGTGCTGGTTTCCAGAATCTCCTTTTGAACCCCCTGGACCCTAACACACACCCTGCGCCAGGTGCTGCAGACATCAAAGGGCCTTTGTACCTGGAGTCTGGAATGGAGCTCCAGGGTTTTGCAGCCTCTGGGAGTGGTTCCCATGCTGGAGTTGGCTGCACACGGCAGTGGAAGCTGCCAGGAAGCCCCCCTTTCTACTTAGCTACCAAGGAGGTATAACATCCATCTTGCTCAGTAGAGATTACAGTAAGAGCAGCGGTAGCCCTAACTGCAGGAAGAGTGGCCTCAAACCCAACATTTCACTAATGCTTACCAGAAGCCTGCTGTGGCTCAGCTCATTTAGTCTGTGACAGGAAATGAGGGCAATACTGTTACCATTCCCCTTTTACAGATGTGGACACTGAGGCTTAGTAAGGGTGATGCAGCAGGAAGCTGGGACTGGAGCCCAGATATGAATCCAGATGCTGCATCTAACTAGGTAACTGAAACTGCCTAACAGGTAAGTAGAAGATCCCTGAAGAGAGCTTCTCTGAGCAGTACCCTGCTCCTCCTACTTCTCAGTACCTACCAGAGCCATCCCACAAATCTGATTCCAACAGAGATGACTCCACAGATGCAAAGAGGGGAAATCCTACTGTGGGCCACTGTTCATGCTACTCTCCCCAACCCGACACAGACACAGAAACACACACACACACACACACACACCCTTCGAGGCACCCAGTGTGTCAGCACATGGTCCCTGCAGGGCCTAGTTAGACCTGCCCCACTTACATTTAAGATAACTGGTGTGGTCCCTAAATGAGTGAGGGTGGCTCTTATTTCTTCAGGCAGTTTGACAGGTCAATACAGGACATCTCCCAAGAGCAGAGAAAAACCCATCTCTCTCTACCATACCAGAGAAAGCTTCTGCTGCTGCATATTCAGAAAGTGTAAGGCCCTGTCCTGGGGTGGCCCAGCTAACCTGTGAGAGCAAGAGTCTGGGATAGGTCACATTCTGGAAGGGCAGAGGTACTAGAAACTGCATTAGATGGCCTGAGGCTAAGATGACAGAGGCGGGATTGTGGGTGCTGGAGTGTCCCTGAAATTCCCTCAGGGGTCACAAAAGGAAATCCCCCTGCTGCTGGCCACTGGCACATTCCCCATGTTCCTTGTGCCAGCTTCCTGGCAGTTCCAGCAGGGAAGGAAGCTACTTCAGCACTTGGCTGCAGTCTCCAAAATAAGATCCTCCCCCCTCTAGGGAGCGATATCACTGATGTGCCTTTAAAAATAAAACCAGACCTGCTTCCTGCCCCATCTGGAAGCCTCTTGATCTCCTGATCATATGATTTAGGGTA
The DNA here is from genome assembly GCF_014898055.3 of Talpa occidentalis. Lineage (NCBI taxonomy): Eukaryota > Metazoa > Chordata > Mammalia > Eulipotyphla > Talpidae > Talpa > Talpa occidentalis. Next base: position 4,954 of record NW_023603062.1, read on the forward strand.
TCTCTTCCACGCAATTTCCCAAGCCTTCCCATACAAACTGAGTGCCCTGTGGGAGAGACTGTATGGGTGGGATTAAGGAGCTGGCCCTTTAATGCAGTCCTTCTCATCTATGCTGAAGCTGATAAGACCTGGTACAACATCAAAGAGAGCAGCCACCCTTGTCTTGCCATCTAGGTTCTGACAGGAGCCAACAGTTGCCCCATTTCTTTCTGAGAAAAACAGAGGGGAAAAAAATCTTTGGGATCTAAACTTAGATTTGACGCTAAAAGCGCCCTCCATAAAAGGAGAAATTATTGGACTTTGTCAAAATTTAAAAATGTGCTTGGTGAAAGATTGTGTTAAGATGAAAAGGCAATCTATAAACTGAGAAAAAAAATACTTTGAAGCCACACATACAACAAATGAGTATCTAGAATATATAAAGAACTCAAAATTCAAGAGCAGAAAGCCAAATAATCCAATTCAAAAGTGGGCAATTCAAAAGTGCCACTGTATTAAAAACAAGATAGAAAAACAAGATAGATAGATATTAAAAACAAGATAGATATTAAAAACAAGATAGAAAAGCTGCAAGTTCTTCAATATCTGCCTGATCTGAAATCCTTGCAGGATGTGGTTGCTGAAGCTGTTGGCTGACTCATCACCTGCTCTAACAACTGTCAGAGAAACATGACAGGGTAAGGAAGTGCTTTTTAAAAATTGCTCATAGACATCTATAAACTGGTTATTTAACAGTGGGGAAATGAGTAAAAGATGTTAACAGCTATTATTCCAACACAAAGATACAGATGGCCAATAAGCACATGCATGAAATGATGTTCAATATCATTAGCCTTGGGCCTCCCCGGTGGCGCAGCGGTTGAGCGCTGGGTTGTGAAGCTGCCCGCGGCCGCTGCGCCGGCGGTTCGATCCCCGGCTGCTCCCTGGCCACTGGAGGAGGGTCCCACATGGCGCGCAGACCTCTCCTGCCGCCCGCTGCTCCCCTCAGCAGTGTACTTCGGTCCTTCTGCCTCCTCTGCTACCCGCTCTGGCTCTGGTGAATTCTCTCACCCTCCCGTGCTTCTGACTGTACCCAGTGATGTATAAACATAAAACAAACAAACAAACAAATAAATAAATAAAACATGCCTCTAGAAAATTTAAAAAAAAAATATCATTAGCCTTCGGGAGCGTAAATTAAAACTACAATGAGATACTGATATGTACCTACTGAATGACTAAAATCAAAAATACTGGCAATACGAAATGCTGGCTATGATGTGGGAACCACATCATTCATGCACTGGTGGTAGGAACGTAAACGAGACAGCCACTCTGGGAAAGTATGGCAGTTTCTTAAAACACTAAACATACAACACAGCCAATAATACCCTAGAGCATTCACCCCAGAGAAATGATTTATGTTCACATAAATATCAGTATCTAAATGTCCACAGCAGCTTTATTTTTAATAGCGAAAATCTGGAAACAGCCCTGATGTTCATCAATAGGCAAATGGTCAAACAAAGCCAGGTGCATCCCTATCACTGAGTCTCTTCTGCAGCTCTAAGGAGTGAACTGCTGATACGTACAGCAACTTAGCGGCATCTCCAGAGGATTATGATGGCTGGAAAAAGCAATCCCTAAAGGTTACAGGCTGTGGGACTCCATTCTTTAAGAGAAAATTTATAAAATATGGAGAACATGTTAGATTGCCAAGGGTGTGGGAGCAGGAAGGAAATGGGTGTGGCCTGCAAAGCAACTCGAGGTAGCTCTGTCGTGATGAGAATGTTCTCTGTCTTGACCACACTGATGTCAATTCCTCCTTATAAAAAGCTGTGGCAAGATGTTACCTTTGAGGAAAGAGTTAGGGCATAGGCACATAACTGGGAGATGGTACTGGTTCAGTTCCAACCACTGCTTCAAGGCCCGCAGGAAGGAGTCAATTGACCCTTTTGGTTTCCCGGGGAGTGTAAGAGTGACGTTTACACCATAATGTAGTCTGCTAAGTGTGCAACAGCACTATCTAAGAAAACAATGCACATGGCTAATTAAACATGACCCAGAAGCACAAAGTGAGTGCACACTGCTGGGGAAATTGCACTGTAATCCACCCTCAAATTGTAACCAAGCAGGATCTGCAAAGTACAATAAAATGAAGTATACCTGTGTATGGGTAATCTCATTTTTCACAACCGTTGACGAATCTACAACTATCTGGCAATAAAAAGTTAATTAAAACACACACAAAATACTATGTCATAATATTCAGAGTGGACTCGACTGGAAGAATTCACAGTGAAATCAGACAACCAAACTGCTACCTTGTTTGGTCTCCAGCTGTTCCTTCAAACCAGAAGAAACTGACCCTGCATGACTCGGCTGTGAGGGCCACGTACCAAACACTACTGGGCTCCGTGGGATTTAAGCATAAATGGACTTTACTTTGCATTATTTAGGAAAGGGCTGGGGAAGGGTTGGGCTGCTAGTAAGAAAGATGTTGTTAGTAAAACTTACTGGAATCTAGATCAGTGTGAGCTGGTCTACTAGGAGTTATTCTTCGGTTCTGTATCCTGGGGCTTGGCCAAGTCCAGAACTACCTGCCAAGCAGAAGGGCTAACTGGGCATCCACACCTAGGAGGTGGCAGGCACTGGTCAGGCTTGCATGGTTCCCAAAGGTCATTCCTGGAACAGCAGCTTGGAAGGCGTTCCATGAAGACTGTTCTAGAATGGCCACAAACCCTCTTTTCTCAGCTGTTGCAGACTCTCAAAACAGCCAGCCAAAGAATAGCGTCGATGGGGGCTCCAGCTTTCATTCCGCTCAATTCTTCACTTCCCAGACCAGCATGACTACAAAATCCTTTCTTCATGAAGCAATAGCTAATATCGCACAGAACAAATGTTTCAGGCAGCCCATTCTGCTGCAGAAAATACTACCTCTACCTTGCCATTATTAAAGAAAGTTGTCCATTAATAATGGACAGTTAATAATGGACATTAATAACTGTCCATTAATAATGGACAGTTCCCTCACACATGTCCTATAGCAAAGAGAGCTGCTTCCTTTTAGCTCTGGGATCTCTGAACTGTCCAACTACAGAACATGCTTTCTTTTCTCTTAATGCATTGATAATGGTAGAAACTAAACACTCCTCGATATACCTTTTAGAAAGTCTGCTGCCCATCTGCCTGTTAGGGAAAGGGGGATATCCACCTTCACTTCAGAGAAAGTCACTCCCCAAACCACCTGTGATTCCCTCCCAGGTGAGCAGATGCCAAGAGAGCCCATGCCAGGGTGAGGACAATTTCATATAGAAGCAAACTAAGGCCTGGAAATCTGCTATGAGAAAGTAGCAGAATAAGGAGTCAGTCCTCGAGCTGGGACCCCAGGGCGACACTGCATGCCAGGGGGCAGTTTTTACTATACCTTTTTCTCCTACAACATACTGAAGAGCTTTTCAATAAACCAAGGAAAGCAAGTTTCATCTATTGGCTAAAAAGAGCCACGCCCCCCAGAAGCCCCCAGCAGACCATCTGTTATTACTTGTCCCAAGTTCGCCCCTTCACCTTAGTGATAACTCTCTAAAACCTGCCCCTTCTCCACAGTTGCTTATTCTTGGACTGACCTGTTCATTTAGTCCTTTGCTCACTTATTCAAATATGTGAGAGATGCAGCTTCAGCAAAAAGGTAAATCTGACGGCAGTGTGGTCCCCAAAGCCATCCCTCAATGCCAAAAACCTCACACTCAAGTCAAGGAGACAGAGAAAGCAGCAGATGTTATGGGCTCACTGGCAGAGGGGACACAGCACTGTAGAGGTGAGGAGAGGGACAGCCATTCCACACCAAGGTGACAACATGAATGAGGCACAGAGTCGGGAGGTGGTCTGGGTGGGCCTTCATATGCACGATGGGTGTAAAGGTCAAGGCAGGAAGTGATGAGAGGCCAGGCAGAAATGCCGCCCAGTCATCTTTGAAGGAGCGCAGACTTTACCTTGTAGGTGATGGGGAAGGTACCAAGGAGCCCTCCAGTTCCTCACCATATTCTAATTTGTGGGTGACCATGAAGCAGGCAGTTCTCTGAGAGGTAGGTGCAGAGTGTGAAGAGAAAAGGACGGAAGCCTCTGCATCACAGGCTCAGCAGGCCCACAGTATTCACAAGCATCTGACCCCGGCTAGAAACTGGGATCCCACAAAAGCAGTTCTCAACTACAGATGGACCTTTGTTCCAAAGAATAAACTCAAGGCCCTTCCCACCTGCCATGTATATTTTATTTCTTTTTTTTAAGACCTTTTATTTATTTACACAAGAACTGGGGTACAGGTCAGAGGCGAGGGAAGGTGAGAGGGTTCACCAGAGACAGAGCGGGGAGCAGAACAGGCAGACAGACTGAAAGCACTGCTGAGGGGAGCAGTGGGCAAGACAGGAGAGGTCTGCTGTGCCATGTGGGTTTCTCCCTGGCCGGCCGGGATTGAACCCGCACTGCACAGGCTGCGGACAGCTTCACAGCGTGGCGTTCAACTCACTGCGTCACCGGGGAGGCCCTACCATGTGTATTTTTTTTTAATGAATTATTTTATTTTATGTAATTCTTATATCATTTTTCCTTTTTTTAGACCCTGGTTAAGCCCCTTTCCATCCAGATGAAAGAAGAGAAACCCAAAGAGGAGAAGGAGCCTACAAGGGGGAACCTGGCAGAGTCAGGGCTAGAATCCCAGTGTCTGGACTCTGGTTTCTCTCTAAACATGGCTGGTGCTGAAGGGGAGGCCATGGGCACTTGAGGAAGGGACTTCTCCTGTCTTCCCAGCAGCGGCCCCTCACTGCAGACTAACTTGCACTCTGGGTGCAGTCAGGACAAGCCTTGTCAGATTAAGTCATGCCGAGGACGGTGGGGAAAGCCACAGAGAGGTCACCTACCACCACTAGCTCCAGGATTTCTTCTGAAATGCTCACAAAGGAGCGACCAAGAGAGGCCACAAGGCCTCACCAATTCTCTCCCCAGAGGTGACCCATGAGGCCACGGAGGCAGGAACGAATGAACTCTGCCCTCATCCAGGAAACTGATCTGAAGTGCTGGCGCACAGCAGACTGTGACCCTGAATCTGCTTCTCCCCATGACGCACTGCTGCTCTCACGCGAGAGCAACTTTTCAGGAGCAGGCAAAAGTGAAGACAGGCATGAGGCTCTTACTTAGAACCACATAATTGCCGGAGAATCACCAAATCAGGGCTCTTATTAGCACATACTAGAGAATAAGGGAAAGAGGGCAGGGGACAGCCTGGCCACAAGGAGCCCCAGGTGGTGAAAGGGTTTATTGCTGCTGTCAGCAGGCCCAGGAGGTGCTTCTGGAAAGGCCAGTCCTCACTGGGCCTCCCAGAACCAAGCAGCACTTACAAGGCAGAGAGACATCATGAGGCGTGCCCAAACTACCATTTGCCCACTTTCAAAAATATACTTGCCTGGGAGAAAATGTCAAATTCTAAGAAGTCCAAGGGAAGTTTTTTCCTCATTTCCAAAATTCCAGTTCCTCTTTGCAACTTATCTAAGGGTCCAATTCTAAACACAACCCTCACAAAATCCCATCACACAATTTTGCACACTCAGTGCTAGCACTTGAACTTCCGACATTACAACACAACTTTAGGATGGGATCAGACAGGGCCTTCACTTCGTAAAACACTTTTTAAAAAAGAGCTAAGCCACTACTTTTGGATTTTAAAGAAAAACGATTTCCAAGAGCCCAAAAGTAAAGCTACTTTTGCTCATCATTTTACTACTCAGGATTTTTTCACAAGCCCAGTGAGACTTCTCTGTCTCACTGCAAATGAGACAGGTGGGCCAGCTTTCAGGTAAAAAAAAAAAAAAAAAAAAAAAAGACCCCGATTAGGTCACAAAGTCACAGGTTCTGTGATCAACAAATTACGCAGTCATGTCTAATCAGATCAAACACTCCCCTGTATACCACAAAGGCAAAAACAGGTTCCTCCTCATTTCAATTAGCTAACTCCACAGTATCTTCTAATTAAATCTGTGGTGAACGAGGTAACTTAAACCCGTAATAGGGCCCCCAAGATCACAAGTGCTAAAATGAAGGCCAGCCTTGGGATTTCTTTGTCCTTCACCTGGAGAGAAAAAGGGGAAGGGAAAAAAATAAAAGCATAGAGGACAGCGCCCTTGCTTTGCAATTTCCCAGCTTGCAGCGGCACAGTGTAATACTGTGAAGTGGACAACTTCACCCACACAGCATTGTGCTGGGTCTCTCCTCCAGCCCCCCAACCTGAGGCTCTGAATCAGCCTGGGCATCTTAGTTTTTAAAAGTTCTCCAGGTCAACCTACTACAGTCTATGATGAGAGCCACTGTGACATATCTGCTTCATGTTTTCACATTTCCTGCACATATTCAGAGGAGCAGGCAATGAGAGAAGAGGAAGGGAAAATTCTACTATACTCACAGCTCCCAGAACAGGAATTAATGTAATAAGCTAAGGATGCTGAGGGACTCTGTGTATGTGTGCATGAACATGAGCGCGCGCGCGCACACACACAGGGATTACCTACACACTTCAACCAATCCCCAGAAGAGTGACCCTTGACTGGTATCTGCAAATAAAGTCCATTTTGGGGACTTGTGGTCCTGTCGCCTGTACCAGGCCTCCTGGTTTAGTGTGGCAAACAGTGAAGCAAAAGCAGGACCAGCCCTGTCCACACTAGGGGGTGCGGACAGAGTGCTCAGTGGTCAGAGCCTCTACTAATTGGTGCGCATCCACTAAACACCAGACACTGTACTGAGGACATACATACAGTATTTACTGAATTCTCACAACCACCCTACCAATAAACACCAAGGGCAACAAAGGCAGGTCTCGAGCCCAGAGCCTTAGCCACTAAGCCAGGTGCTCTCTCCACATAGCCCTGTGACACAGGAAGGTGGCTAGCCATTTGTTACCTACCTTTGTTTTTTACAGCTACTAGGTCTTTGCAAACTAAATTCACAGCAGCCTCCCAACCACCAAATGTTTCTTAGCCCACAGAGACTGTCCGATCAGTGGAGCAGAGAACAGGGTTCCCTGGAGGGAACACCCCACGTAAAACCTGCTGTCCTTCCAAACACACTTTCATCTCCTGGTGGAAGGAGCTGAGAAGAACGAACCACAAATTGGCACCTTTGTCTCAGCTGTTGGGGTTTGAAAGGCAGCCAGGAAGTGAGGAAATTGCGGAGGAATTTGCCTTGAAGTGCTGTCTTCGAAGCAGATATGCTGCTGGCACAATCGAACAAGTCTGGGCTCCACAGAGACTCAACGAGGTGTTTTTTCCTTATTGTGTCCTTTGCGGAGGGATGATCATGACCAGCCCACGATCTCTAACTTGAGGGTGTGACTAGAGGGTCGGTCATTCAGCCTAATCTTCGGGGCCTGCTATTCTACATCAGCTAATTAAAGTCACATGAGGGCGGCCCAAGGCCAGTGAGCCAAGCCTGCTGTTAAGGCAGCAGAGGTGCCTGTGCCTTCACCTGGGAAGGAGCCTTGAGTCTGTACCCAGAGCAATATGCAACATCGGAGGTTTCTGGCAACAGTCCCAAGGCTCTCCATTCCCAGCACAATTTGATGTCACACTTGAAATGACAATACTCTCCTGGGTTCCCAGGCCACACACTTCCACAAATCTTGTGAGCACAAGCCCCAGAAGTGGAGAAAAATGAGATCAAGACCCACTTTTGCAACTTCCTGTGTGACCTCAGGCAAGTTTCTTGCCCTCTCTGTGCCTCAGGTGCCTATCTTTGGCTTAACAAAAGATGCTGTGTCTGTTTCCCAGGTCGGCAGAGGCTATATAGTGAGAGGCCTGGGAAGGCACGTGGAGCAATGCTTGCCAACGTCAGGGCACCACATTTCAGAAACTAGCTGAACCGTACGAGACTGCTGACATTTTGTGACGATGAAAAAAAAGGCAATTTCATGACTCCATACACTGAGTAAACTATTCTAGATTTAAAACCTTTGCCTTTGAAAAAGCAGGGTGAATCTAAAATTTCCTCCATCTCACCCAACAATGAGACCTCGTGAAAGGAAGGCCGGCATAAATGCAAACACATTTCTCCCACTTGGGGTATAAAAGCTGAAAATGGCTCCCAGGTGTGAGCAGACACAATAGGCCCTGCCTTCTTTGCAAGGTCACCTCTCAGGTCAAAGTCAAGCCGGCCATTTTCGGATTAGGTGCACAGGCTCATGAGGCTTCCAGTGGTAAGTGGATTACAGAAGCCACCTGCAGGAAGTGGGCGAGGGGGAGGAGGAGGAGGAAATGGTCCCAGTTGGAAGGAGACTGTTGATATGGGCAGGAGCCAGCTCCTTTCACACGGGAGATTGTGCAACCCACAAAGCCGCTCTGCTTCCCGGCTCCAGTTCACGGAACCCAAAGCATTTTCAGCACCCACTGCTCCAAGAACATCCAGCTTCACCAGCACCCCTATTCCCACTGGACCTGGGACTATATTTAAAGCTTATAAGATCATCAGAAAAAATAAGGGGGGGGGAGGGGCAGACACCCAACAAAAGCCAACACTCCACAGCAGAATCTAAGCTGCCAAATTCCCAAAAAGGCAGTGACCTCCCTGACCAAGGGCCTATTCCGCCGGCTCTCCCCTCCCTCCCTCGGCTCCCAGACCCTACAGCTGGTGTTCACTTTACTTTCTCAGCAAATGACTTACAGATGTACGACTCATCTGGCGGCCTCACCACCCCCACTCACAAAGAAAGGCAGGGGGGATAAAAAGGAAAGAAAAGAGAAGGAAAATGACAAGTCATGACTGTGTGTAACTTGGCAGGCTCACTGCGGAGGCCACAGTGGCTCCCTTCCCAGCAAAAGGTTCACTCAGACTCAGGGCAAGAGGCAGTCTGCACTACAGAACCCCTGGGAAGATTCCGGGACTCAGAGTTGCTTTCTTTGTAAATTGGGTGTTTAATTTTCTATTTTGGGGCCTGTTGGTGGTATCCCCCATCTGAGGAGCCTGTGGTTCTAAGAACCAAGGGTCCTGCTCTGCCTTCCCACAGACATGTGCTGGCTTTTCCTAACAGCCTGCCACTGACAAAGGACATAATGGGGGGGTGGGGAAGATGGGCCTGCAGTGGAACTTGCCATGTCCTATCTGTACTCCTCCAAGCACCCACCGTGTTGGCCAAACACTGAGGGTCCTGAAGCTGACACCTGTAATTTACACTCAATTGTTGGGGGGCAGAGAAAGGAGGTCTACCTAAGAGGCGCCTGAGCTAAAATGTCACTTTGGAAACCTCCCCCTGCCTTGCACCCTACCAGTGACAGTGGAGAGGAGCCCTTTAAACAGCCCAGCCTGGGCTGGTATCACAACTGTCTCTTTACCCATCTTGCTCTGAAGGCAGAGTAGGAGTTGCAAGGGTTGGCCTGTTCTCCAGGGCTTCAAGTGAGGCACAGGCAGCAAACCTCACAGTGGCCTTGATTACCTTGCTGTGGGGCCTAGGCCTCCATTGTAAAGCATTCTGAGCTTCCCTGGCTCCTCTCCCTGACCCTGAGGCCAGGGGGACAACCCCACCCCACCCTCCAATGAGAGAAGGTGAGGAAAACAGGAGGAGAGTCACCTGGCCCTAAACAATGAGGGGTTTGGGAGGACAGGTGTGGGTCTGGGTTTTCATTCTCCTATTAGATCAGGGAGAAGCGCCTGTCTACCTTTCAGATGCTCTTTTAACTTCCACCTGGAACAAAACAGCCCCATTCAAGTCTCAGGTGAGGGCAAAGATTTATCTGATAGTGGTCACTGATAATCAGCAGGAAGGTGAGTGGTGCTAAAACCAACGCCCTGCATTGGCTCCTCCTGCCAGGCTGTAAGTAGAGCCGTTAATACCCACACCATGAGATAACAGCAGGCACCTACCATGCCAGGCTGTGCACTGAGTGCTCCTGCCTTTGGGGAAGGTCTGTTGGGAAGACAGGCATGATCACCAATAAACAGCAAATTAAGCAGAGACAAATGTGTAAAAGTCATGGGTCTCCAACCCAGAGCCACAGCCAGATCTGCTTGCCTATGCTCACCACAGCCAATGGCCCCAGCCAGTAAATACCTTACCAGAGCTTTGGGGTCCCACCATCCCAGATGCCTGTTGCCACACCAGTGACATCAAGAATGTATCTAAATAGGGTCTCCCTGCTGGCGCAAGGGGTTAAGCACCGCACTGTGAAGCAATCCGCAGCCTCTGCAGCACAAGTTTGATCCCAGGCCGGCCAGAGAGAAACCCACATGGTGCAGCAGACCTCTCCTGTCTCGCCCGCTGCTCCTCTCAGCAGTGTATTTCAGTCAGTCTGCCTGTTCCACTACCTACTCTCTGGTGAATCCTTTCACCCCCCTGCATCCCTGGCCTGTACCCCAGCTCTTGTATGCGTAAATAAATAAATCTTTAAAAAAAAAAAGAATGTATCCAAATAATTGCTCCCACCAACTAGGAGCTTAATAATAAGGATTCTACACCTAAGACTTGAGTCGTCCCCCTATGAGTCTAGGCAGTGGCTCTCGAAAAGGAGTTCCCTCACCTGGGAACTTGTTAACAAAGCAAATCTTCCCATGACACCCACACACCTGCTGGATGAGAAATGGGCTAGGCCCAGCCACCTGTGTCTCAGAGAACTTTCCAGAGCATTTTGATGGGACAGCCCAGTGAGAAGGGTGAGAAGCCACCATCTCCCAAGGGAATGGGTGTGATGTCTGACCCAGAAGGAAGATTCAGTTTATTCACACCACCCAATAATCTGAGCAAACAAGGCAGAAGTGAGCATATCTCTTAAGACAGAAAAGGGACTGCAGTCCCATTTTATCTATATTTCTCTGCTGTGCTGTTTTCTCAGCTATGGCTATGGTTTCCCCTTATTGTCTGGAACGTGAATAGGCCACAGGCTACTCAGGAAAGAAAGAAACAAGCTCACCTTGGGACTTTTAAGGAACAACTGCATTCACAGTTTCTTCCTAAGTGTTCCCCTATTAACTTTACCACTCTTGAGAGTATGGAAAGACTCCCAGAGCGAAAAGATGCCAATGGCCCAAGTGCAGTTTACTTTTACACCAACACCCAAATGGACCTGCCTGCCTTTAGCAGCAGGTTAAAATGGGTTCCTGAAGGAGACTGGGCAAAGACGGACCCGTTTCCACATTGTTTAACCATCAAGCTTGATTAAGTCCACTCTTACCCTATGATCTGTGGATGGTCCAGCAGACAATTCCCCTACAGGAGGGATGAGGATCCTTTATTGTGGGAGGACAGCGACACTCACCTCACCTTACATCGCGAGTCCAGCTGTGTATCAGCACACAGGAGCTTGCCCAGCCACAATCACCACTCAGCATAAGACAAGCTATCATATCTCATACTTGTGGAGGAGAACAGCATAAAAACAGACGGGAACAGCAGTTCTCTATTATGTCTGCAAATGATGATCTTCTTTCAGGTGATACAACGTGGAAAAAGTTTTAGGGGCAGCTAAGAGAAAGGCAACCTAAGAGGTGGCAACCCAACTCCTGAGGGGGAGGACAAGTCTGCCCTTCACACTCCCCAACACACACACACACACTCTCTCTCTCTCTCTCTCTCTTTCTCTCTCACAGATGCCAGCCAACTATTTGCTACTCAGTGTAATTAAGTGCTTAATGTCTAATTACCAACAGCCTTAGCTCTGGTCCTAAACTCAGCCTAATTTTGTAGAATCTGGGCCCCTTTCCTCCCTGGCTTGGTGGTGGAGCCCAACTCTTCTCCCAGCCCTGAGGGGCCTGGGCCAGACCATCACTGCCCCCTCCACTAGCTCTTTAATTACAGTTTTATGTGGATTGATCTTCACATTAACAAGCCTGTAAAGAAGATTGATTTGCCCCTCTTGTTTCTAGCCAGTTCATCAGGCACATGGAGAGTTAAGTATTGATTTTACCCCCCCAGTAGACCCATCTAGAAGAGCACCATCCTTCACAGCATCAGGATCCCTCATCTGCACCCAGGGCTCCTTCCACTTAACTCGCTCCGAGTGGGGTCACAGACAGGACACCAGGTTTCATTCCTTCCAGGTTTTATTCTCCGGAAGTTATAATAAAGAGATGTTAAATATCCCATCCTTTTTATTCAATCAGTTTTTCTTCAGCTAAAAGAGCAAAATATATAAACTGTGTACTTAGATCCACCTCTGATGTTTTTATTTAAATGATTCATATCCCAAGTTTTTCAGGTCCATTTGCTAACATGAGTGAAAAATTCTTCCTTCAAAAAAACATTTGTTTTCAGATTAGCGATTGCCAGGGGCTGGAGGGAAGGGCAAAGGGGAGGCCACTGCTTAAAGGGTATGGAGGTTTATTCTGAAATGAGATAGTAGTGGAAGTTGTACAATGCTGAAAATGAAGTAAAAGTTGCTGGATTGTACATCTGAAAAGCGTTAAACAGTGAGTTCTATGTGATGTTACATTTATCTTATAAAAAAATAGCTAATTTTTTTTTTCCAGATTAGAAGTAAAAGGCACTTCAATGCGTTTCAAATATAGTATAAACCCCAGGGATTTTAATAACAATATTATAAAGTCACGAGTAATAGGGTGCAACTAATCTTTGCTTGCTCACCTATCTGGATCTAGGCCAAAGGTAGAGGGGAGTGGGAACAAGGCACAGTTAAGGGACAAAATCTTAACTAAACCACCAACTGGAAAAGGTTACATGGATAATGCCGAGGTCCATGTAGGATAGTTGCTAGTAAATGTGCAGGAGACTGCCCTGCTTTAAAAATGAGGTTGATTTTACAGCAAGTTCTTTTTCTCCTAGGACTAAAAAAAAAAAATCAACCATTTCCCCTGTGACCAGTCTTCACAATGATACAAGTGCAGTAACACCACAGGAAAAGAGGAAATTTTTCTTCAACAAAAAATGCCATTTATGCATCAGACAAAATTACTGTTGTCAGGGGAATTGTAACTTGAGTTTCCTGGACTTCAAATTAAAAAAATTCAAATATAAGAATCCATGAGCAGATTTTGCCCCTGTTTTACAAAAGTCTGTTTCTTTTTCTGAGAACTATTTTATCAAATTAGGCCCCTCTCACTTCAACCCAATCCTATTAAAAGCTTTCCTTGAGTTTTATGCTTTATTGTTATGAAGGACAAATGGCTTCGGCATTATCCTCAGAACACGATGCAAATAAATCTGCTCTTTGACAAATACTTTAATTGAATTAAGTCCTTTAATCAGAAAGTATTAACCAATTGAAATTCTACTGAATGACTCCAGTTTCCAAAGCACTGGAAAACTGTTTTGAAGCCCTGATATCAAAGCCATATGCGAAATTAACCTGTTCCCACGAGCCCCCTGCCAACCGTGACACCCAGTGAGGGAGGGCACTGGTGTCCCGGGCCAGAGGAGTGCTGCAAGCAAGAAGCAAAGAAGGACGACATGCAGGAGACAGGAAACCCACACAGAGATGAAGAGCCAGCTTCCAGAGGCAAAAGTCCATAATTACAGGTGTCTGAGTGAAAACCACAGACTTGCTACTTGTGCTGAAAGAAAGAAGCTGTAGTGGTTACAAGATCTGGGGGATTTCTTGTGTGACATTGTTGCCTATCGCTACATCTCCAGGTCTTAGAAGGAATATGAAAACTGAGAGGAACACCTTCAGCAGCTGCTTCAACCCCTTCATTCAACAAATGAGACAAAGGCAACAGCATCCCAGGTCACAACTTCACCAGAGACAGCACCACGTATATGCTCTGTATTATAAAAGAGCCCTCCCCCTGCTTTTCCCTGACACACCTGCCTAAGAAAGTTTCCCTGGCTCTTTACACTTGGATGGCCTCAGCCACTTCCTCCCTTTGCACATTTTATTTTTCTCAAGTCTCACCTATCCACAAAGGGAAGATGAGATGGGAATAAGAATTTGGATACTAAGGACTAAAAGTACAAACATTCATTGAGCTGAAGAACTGCCCACATTTGCAGTGTGTCCGGGCTTCCTATGAGTGCCTGAATTCTCTCAAGGTTAGCCTGGAACAGCCTTGGCCCTGACTGCAGGGGCATAAAAGGTGCCTAAGTGTTTGCTGAAGATGTGAGGCCTTTTAAATCTGTGGTCCTGAAAAGCCACATATTAGCAAAACATGCTCTTTGGAGCCTGAATGTTTGGAATCATCCTGGGGATGAAGATGCTAAGCCTTTCACCTTGGTGGTCAGGGTGGGAAGGTGAGGCTCACCTGCTGCCCAGGTTGTCATTTTCTTCCTTGCCCTTGCACAACCCACTTGAAGAAAATATAGAAAGGCATGAAGGATGATCATGAAATTGTTCATACACCTGCTACCCAGATGTCACACTGCTTATCTATCCTTGCATGCATTAAATCCAAACATCAGGGAACAAGGCCCCTCAAGAGAAAAAGAAGATAAAGACCCTTCATTTTCTGTAGTTTAAGAGAAATCACTAACCCAGTGGGATGGAGACCAGCTTTAAGCCAAAAGGAGGGTCTCCCAGGCTAACCTGCATTTTCCAAACTGAATCAACCCAGCTCCGGTTTATATATTTTAATGCCGTCTAATGAAACAGCAGGAACAAGGCCAACCAGTCCCACTGTTCCAGGCACTGGGAGCAAAGAACAGAAAGGTATTTTTAGTAAGCAGAGCAAAGCGTGATTCAAAGTACCACAGGTCCTCAGGGTAAGCTGGGGTCCCTGCCCATCTTTGGCATGGGTGATTCAGAGGCACCTGCCAGGTTCTCCCATCCAAGGCACGAAGGTAAGATAGCAATGCATGGAAAATGTGGGCACCTCAGTTCCACCTCTCCATCTCACAACTTACAGGAACCCAGGAGGCTTTGATTTCCCGCTGATAAAACAAAGGAGGAGCAAGGGGAGTGAACAAGGGGCAAATGGCTAGAGGACCTTATCAAAGCAGCTCCTGATCCAGCAGCACTGGGAGGTGGCTTGAGACTGCATATCTGATGAGTGTGGTGCTGACAGACAGGACACGGCTCGTCCACTGGCTACAGTTTAAGTGGCAAGGTGTTCAGAGTATATCCCAGTGCTTTGTCATATGGGCATATGAGGGATTATCATGCCCCTAATTAGCCTAGGGTAAGAGAAACTAATTTAGTTTGCCAACAAGTAAACACCTTCCAGATGCTGGCACACAGACCAAATGGTTACAAAAGTCAAGACACTTGCCTATCTGTATGCAGACACAGTACCCCAATCTTCATTCCATTTCTCAGGAACAAGGACTGACTCACAAATCCTGTGGCCCTAAAAGGGACATGCTGCCAAAGCGCAAAGAGCTATGTGACTATCAGCTGCCAGCCTGAAGCTGCAGCCATCACTGTGTCTTGCATGATATGCCCAGGCCTCCCTATCTATTCTACTCTCCAACATTCAGGTCACACTCCCCATATGTAAGATGAGTCAGGAATGCTTTCTGTAAATGAGGAAGATGAGACCAAGAAAAATGAAGCTGTCTGACCAGGACACAGAACTGGGCCACAATTTTAATGTCCAGTTCTCCCAAACCTCTAGAAAAGGTTTAGCCAAGACGCTGGTTCACAAGGAGGGAGTACCTATTGAAAATGAGGCCTGGAACCAATAAAACCTGAGATCTGGAAGCTACCCAGGCAATCTCACTGATGACCCATTCCTGCTAAGTACTATGCTGGCGTTGAGGAAAGATATGAACAGGTGAGCAAATGAGGTGTAACGCCAGCAAAAATCGAAATCCAATAAAAATATGCAGGCCTGCAGTGGAAACAGGAAATTCACTGGGGCAGAGGTGCTCTGCTAAGGAAGCTGCTAATAAAATCTCGGGTAGAAAGTGGGGTTGGATTCACTACTGGTTTATCTGGAAAGACGTCTGGGTGAGTTGAAAACAACTGAAGAAATGGTGCAACTCAAGGTACCTGACTCCTCAGCAATGGTTCTTAACAGCTCAAACCATAACAACCTCCATTTAATTCCCTTTATACTTCTTTTTATTTCTAGTGTGTTGTCTGTAATAATCAGCAGGTTGTCTATTGTTAAACACTTGACCATGAGAATTAATTCCTTACCTCTATACTGTTTCCAGAGGCCTAAGGGGTATTTTCTTTTTTAAAGCCATAGAAGTAAACTGAGTCACGTTACCAGATTCACTGGCACAAAGTTGAGCCTGCTGTCTTCTAATTCACAAAAGCTCCCTTTAACTCCAGTTTATTCACCTAACTTGCAGGCTGACCATGAGAAGCAAGAAATCTGGTTCTGTACACCTCTGCACCTAAACAGAACTATTTTCCCTCCAGATGAGAGATGATGCAAAACTTCCATCTGTTAATTCCACAAACCCCCCAACAAGTACAAGGGCCAGCTGTGACACCCATGAAGGCTGCAGTAGGAAGACAGGCCACTCTTCAGCAGCAAGCACATTTTCTTGCCACCAGTGTCAGCAGGATAATCCCCCAGTCTCAGCAAACAACCCAGGTTTACCCAATGGCACCACTTACAGAAAGAGGGAGACAATGTGAGGAGAAGCAGCACCCAGGGATGGTATGGCCGTCAACTCATTGTTACTGAGGAACCTGTAACAAGAAGAAGAAAAGAATCATTTAAATTAGTAGCTTTTTAAAAAATATTTTTTAACATCATTTTTCATTTTTGCACAATGTATGCATTTTCATCTTGGTTATAGTCCCCATACAATTCCCACCCCCCTTATTTTTGACCCTAATCCCTCCTCCTGCCCCGTAGTGTGTCTCTGGTTTATAGTTGCTTGTTGATTTTGATTCTCACTTTATAAAATAAATAAATAAGTAAATAAATTAGTAGCTGAAATGAGATATACACCAAGGGGGTGGGGGCAAAAAACCCACTGTGCCCAGTAAGCCATGCTAAGACTCCATTGTAATGCTAAATAAAATATAAGAAATTTAAAAGTGAGTTCTTAAAGGGAGAAGAGTCACGTGAGGTCACAAAACTTACATTGTATCACACCCATAGTTCAGATATGATTTAAGACTCAGAGGATGTTTCCAGTCTTCCAGGAGCTTTCATTAGCTCAGGAATCAAGACTAACAGATAAGGGACAGGGAAGAATGACAAGAGGCAAGGCCTCCCCAGTGGCGCAGCGGTTGAGCGCTGGGTTGCGAAGCTGCCCGCGGCCTCTGTGGCGCGCAGACCTCTCCTGCCGCCCGCTGCTCCCCTCAGCAGTGTACTTCGTCTATCTGCCTATTCTGTTCCCCGCTCTGGCTCTGGTGAATTCTCTCACCCTCCCGTGCTTCTGACTGTACCCAGTGCTTGTATAAATAAATAAAATCTTAAAAAAAAAAACGACAAGAGGCACAGTGCAGAAAGAAAATGTCCAAAAACCATATATAAGAGCACTACCTGTGGGCTCAAATAGTCAGAAAGGATTTGAGGAGGAAAGACCATCCCCTCTTACTTGTTTTAACTGGGCTGTATAATATGATAGCCCGCAAACCACAGTTCTGTTCACAAACCCCACCCAGAGCCAGATACCCAATGGCACAGGCGGATTTCCAAAGAAGCTGGGACACATGGGGGCAATTATTCCAATATTGCATCTGTGAAAACACAGGGAAAGTGGACGTGCAGATACCCATCTGAGATTCTAGCTTCTCTGAACTCTGATGAAGTCTCTGGACACATTTTCCAGGAACATATACATATTTGCACACACATTTTTGCTTACAGACACTCCAAAAATCTTGTATAGACAGAGATGCTCTCCAAGCTCCCATTCTGCTCAAATATTCTACCTCTGTATTTACTAGTTCGGGACTCTTAATGGAAGGGCTAAGCCCAAGGACTAAAATGCTGCTTGCCTGATCTGCCCCAGAGGCTTTGTAACCTGGCCTCCTTACATGGACACGTAATTCCAAATCTGGGAAGTGAATGCAAAATCAGACTTGTGCAGTCAGCCCAGAAATCCGCAAGAAAGCCAAAGCACAGTGATCAGGCTTTCTGTTGGGTGACAGGCTATAAAGAAATTGTATCTGAGATGCCAAAACAAGGGGATAAACTGGGGTATCTTATTCTCATTTAAGAGTATGTCTTGCATAGAACATCTTGTTACTGTTTGAAGACAAGGTCACTGAAATGGCAACTGTGTCCATACAAGTATAGAACTAGCATTTGCTTGAATAATCTGGTTGTCTGCCATCTTTTTTTATAGGAAAAAAAATGAAGGAAAGGGCGTTGAATTATCCCATTTGCTTTCCTCAGTGCCAAAGTCAGTTAGAGATGAAGCTTGGCAATTATTGGGCTGTGGGACACAGAGTGTCTGTTTCAATAGCTTCATGACTGAAGCATCTGGCAGAGAGAAAGCAGATCCGTATCATGTGGCAAATCCTTTCTCCACTTAAAGGGCCCTTGTTTATGTGGTGAAGTAGACAATTAATTACTTTAACAGTCTCTTATCTGACTGCACCCTAAATCAGATTGTTTCTGCTTCACCTTTTATCTCCTCCAGCCCTGCTGTGATCCATTTCCCAGCTTGGCATAGGGATCTGGTATTAGAGATCTCCAGCAGTCTTCTTCTCTACTAATAATTTTTCACAGGCCCATCAGTGTACTTATTAGAAGAGCCCCTCAGATAGTATCAGAGCAAGGAAAACTAAGTTCAGGGGCCTGAGGCCAATAGGCAATTTAGTAAACTCTAAAAACTCTTCATTTCTTACAGAGTTATTCTAAAACATAGATAACAGTGGCCATAAAAATAACCATAGCAGTTAACACACTGTGCCAGAGATGACTGCAAGAGCTTTTCAATGTATAAAGTTATCTTCAGACCCTCAGAGGGTGGAGGGTAGTCCAATGAAAATTCCCACTATACCAACAATGAAGTTTAAACACTGAGAGGGTAGATATTTAATGAAGGCACCAGCACAAAGTGGCAGCGACCCAGGGAGTCTAGGTTCCTAATGATTACTCCCTATTTTTCTATACCTTCAGCAACAACTCTACTTATGTAACTTCATTCTAACTCTTAATCAGGTCCCAGGTACTACTCTTGCTTCCTATCTTGTAGTTAAGTTTTCTATGTCAAGTTTTGGTCTGAGTCACTAGCTGGGATCAGCTGAAGAGTAGCACAGGCAAGAGGGAAACCCAAGAATGGATCAGAGGCGAGTGACAGCAGAAAGACCAGCAAGCTGGAAAGCTCACAATTCCCTGGGTAACGTGGCAGTTGTGTTTCAGCCTGCCGAGGACATCTCTTAATTTTAAACCCAAAACACACAGCATGGACTTCTCTGCAGGGAACTTGTGTTGAAGGAGTGGTCTCAGTCCTACTGCACACAGGACACACTACCTCTCCGCATTTCATAGAAATAAATGAACCAGGGAAAGGGGCACTGAGAGTATTTCAAAACTGCTGGAAGCACAGGTGCAGTGGACTACTGCTAAAGATAACCAGGGCATTTTACGTCTGGATCAGTAGCCCTGAGTCAACAGATTTAGGCAGAAATCTCAGGCTGAAATCTCAGCAGGGCTAGCTAAAATGTGAAGAGGACAGTTGGAGTCAAAGGAACAGAACTGCACAACCACCTTACTTCTACATCATTTCTACTTAAAAAGAACCGCCAGCTCAATCTGTTGGTTCCACCACTGCTGGCACTCTCTTTGGTTGCTCTGTCCCCTGTCCAAATGAGAATGTGATCCCAGGGAGGCACAGAGGCCTGATTTGCTCTGAGACATGACCAGCTTGCCAGACTGAAATAGACTGGTCAAAAATAGCACAGCCAGAGCCCGGAGAGAAAGGGCTCAAGGGAGGCTTAGCACAGTTCCTGAGAATAATGAAACCTTAGGAATTTATGATAGTGTTAGATGAAATCTTTGGCTATCTGGGGTTGTCTAATCTTCTTCCCTTCTGGCTCATCCCGAATTTATTTCCATCCAAGGTCCTAAAAATCCTTCTAAAATGTCTGGCCTCTCTAATTGAAACTTTTCCTGATGATTCAGAACCAAGAAGTGCCTCAAAGGCATCAGGCCATGAATGATGAAGAGTCACATGTAAGGTAACAAGGCTACAGGACCTGGGGCAGAATTGAAGAGGCCTTTCCCCTCTCAGCCCTGAGGTCAGCTCGGGTCTTCTGGGCCGTCAGCTTTCTCCAGAATGTCCATTTACTTGGCTTGGTGAAAGGAAGCTTTTATATTGGGCAAGATACAAAATGCTAACAGGGATGTTTTAGAGTATTATTAACAATCAAATCAGGCTTCAACAGTATAAAACAAGCTCATGCAGTAACTTTGGGCCATAGTACTTTGGGATTTGGTGCACCATATTTATTTATTGAATAGCTAATATAAGCACACAACAGAACTTGCAAACTTTAAAAAAAAAAAAAAAAAGAACACCAGGAACACAGAGTGAAAAGTAAAACCTCCCCATACTTCAGGTCTCTAGTCTGTCCCAGCAGGAAGCTTCTGCTACCAATGATGACAGGTGTGCACATCTCCTTCCACACAGATGCGTGTGTCACCCAGAATATTCTGTACTAGTGTTCCTCTTTATGATGAATGCCGTAATTTTTTTGGCCAGCTGGGGAGTGCTCTTCTTCTGGTTGAGATGGCAAGGATGAAATACCACTTATTTAGTCAGTCCAGGACTCGAAGGCATTTTGGTATTTTCCAAACACAAAGAGAGCTGTGATTTATAATGGCCACATTTGGGCAGTGACTTGGAAATTCAGTTGTTTTAATTTTTAAAGGGAAAAAAGTCATCTATGAGACATGGGCACACAGGTTTTAGGATTGAAGCCATTTGATTGATACTTGGTATTAGTGTTTCTAGCTATCTAAGAATAGAGAACAACACTTCGGCAAGTTCTGAGAGATACAGTTTCTATACCACATAATCTGATATAGTTTTTTTTATTTTTTTTAAAGAAACTTTTATTTATTTATACAAGCACTGGTACAGTCAGAACTCAGGAGGGTGAGAGAATTCACCAGAGCCAGAGCAGAGAGCAGAACAGGCAGACAGACGAAGTACACTGCTGAGAGGAGCAGCGGGCGGCAGGAGAGGTCTGCGTGCCATGTGGGACCCTCGCCCAGTTGCTGGGGATGGGATCGAACCGGCGCTGCAGAGGCTGAGGGCAGCTTCGCAACCCAGCACTCAACTGCAGCGCCACCGGGGAGGCCCTATAATTATTTTAGTATAGAATAAAGTTGCTTAAGTTAGCAATTTTAAGCAGTAATAATAAAGGTGAACATGGGCCATGTTCTGGGTTCTGTGCTGAGAGCTTTACACGTAGCATCTCAATGAATGACATATCAACCCTTTGAAGAAGGGACCAAATTATACACCACCTTAAAAGAAGAAATGAGGCACAGTTAACAGAGCACCCAATCAGGGCCAATCCACAGCTTGGATTTTTAAATCAGTCAGCCCTGGGTTCGTTCAACCCCAATCCTACCCCTCACAACTGAATGCCGTCAGCCTGTCACTTAACCACTTAGTTGCCTTAGTTTCTTCATGCAAAAATGATAAATAATTCAAGAACCAACTTCACAGGGTTCTGGCAAAATCCTACTGAAATAATTAAACCTAACAATTCAGGATATAGCTAGATAATAGAGTAAATGCTTAACAGGTGGTGGTAATTCACAGTCAAAAAGCAGTGCATCAAAAGGACACCCCCTTGTAATTTTACCCCTCCCTTAAGCTCTCCCTCCCACATACTGGAGGGAGCATAAATCTCACCCAGAGGAGAGTGAACCATAAATACCCACAGGCAAGGCACACTCAGGCTTCCTTGCCGCCTTCATGAACATTTTAGGTCAATGGCCCTGGAAAGCACATGGCAGCACCCACATTGAGCACACTCAGGCCAGGCAGGAGTAATGTGATCTGAGTGCAGTTTTCAAAGGCGGTGGTATAAATAGCCCCTTATTAATACAGGAGCCTCATTGCCCAGGTCCTCTGGCTAGAGACCATCCCTGGTGGGCTTTCCTCAGAATTGTGGGCAGCAGAGACCGTGTGTCTTGGCAGCAGTTGCGCAAGTATCTTCCTGCCTGCCTGGGGCATCCAACGGGCTCACTTTCTCTCCTAACTAGCCCACAATGTTATGTGGTTCCAGACCTTCAAAATAAAACCACGGCAAAACCACCAACCACTGCTCTGCCAGCCTGTGGTTCCCCTCTTGCTGAGGTTTCCAGACTTGGGTGGCTCTGCATGGTTTAGGAGAAATGACAGCTCCCGAGAAACACTCAAGCCAGTTTATTTAGAAGTAACTGTGTGTTGACTATGATTTTTCCTTTCTTCAATATCTTCCCCACTTCCCCACCCTGCACAAGTGACAGTAAGAATGGTGTTTAGCACAACAGCTGCTTAAGGTCAACCTCCATGAGTGCCTTAGCAGGATGGAGGCACGAAGTCACATACAAAACAGCAAAGAGCACAGGATGCACTGAGGAGCCTTCTCCTGCCTTTAATGCAACAAGAGATTCATGGAGGGAGAAAGGCCAAGCAATAGGGGAGAAGGGAAGCTGATCGGAGGCTAGCACGGGTCTGGACAAGGCATCTGGAGGAATGAGAGGCAATATTCTAAACCTAGAAGGCAAAGACTGATGTAAGAAAGCAACACAAGGACATCAACTCTGGATTTTCTTTTTTAAAATATTTAGCGGAATGTTGCAGGTTAAGATGTGGGAATTTAGGCTAGTGCAGCTTCAGGGTCAAATGCACAGGTTTTGGAATCAAAAGGATTTGAGTTCACCTCTCAGTTTTATCAACATGTAACATTGCTCAGGTCTATCTAACCCATCTGAGCTTCCATTTCCTCCTCCATAAGAAAGAGAAAAGTGTTGTAAAGAAAAGAATTTCTACCACAAAGTTTGGTGAGGAGTAAAGGAGGTAGCATTTGCCAAAGGTTTAGCACAGTGCTGTCAGGACTGCTGTGACTGTTAAGGGAGAAATGTATTTTTAGGTCTCACAACCAGCACCGCCAATGAAAGACAGGTGGAAACGAGATGCTCGCAGTTTTAGATCTGGGTGGGGTGTCAGCTCCCCAAAGGATTGGAGGTTAAGGGTGTCAAAGAAAATGAAAGCTGAAAGCCTTGGGAACAAATAGAACAACAGAGCTAGAATGGAAAATGAAAATGCTTGCTGGAGCATCGACCACGTCCCTAGCTGATGGGGAGGTCAAAAAACTGAGGCGACTTACTCCGCCTTCTGGGACCCATGTCGGGCTCTGGCCTCACACCTTGTGCATGCTGGGCTAGGTGGCCCTCATCCTGTCCTTACCTTGAGGGCCTATGTCTAGAGTCACTCCTACCTATCACTTTCACATGTGTTCAGACATCACCTCCCTGACTAACCTAGTTTCGGATCACCCCTCCAAAATTACAAAAAAAAAAAAACAAAGAAGAAAAAAATACCCTCACACTCCCTGTTCAATTCGCTCCTTAACACATATCTACACAGTCCTATCTGGTGTCCTGGTTCAGTTCACAACCACCCCCATCTTAATGTAAAAGTTGCAAGAGAAGAGTTTGGTCGGCAGGGCCAGGATGTGTGAGGAGGGCACAGCATTTATGGGGTGACCCAAAATTTTGGTGACCAGGCAAAAGAATATTTTAATGCAGTATTTCTTTAAACATTAAAATGAATATCAAACAAAATCCAAAAGGAAAAAAAAATCAAAGTTTTAACATCCAAACAGGGTATGCAAGAGTACTATTTCAAGCCATACTGAAACCCAAGGCAAAAGAAAATATCAGGAACACTGATCCTTTCTTCCTGTCCCCACTTAAACTTTTTGTATTTTATCCACATGGATTTTTTGCATTCATTTTGATTTTTTTCATATGCTGCATCAAAACATCCTGCCATTTTGGCACTTCTTAAATCTTGCACCTAAGGTGAGCACCTCACTTGCCTCACACTAGTCCCCAGTGTGTGTGTCTATCTTACTCTGGTACTCAGAGTTGTGCTGGCATATAGTAAGCACTCAAGTAAAGAGTAATCGAAACTTTGATGCCAGATGAAATACCCCAGCTGTCATTTTCTCCAATTCTAAATGAAAACACTAAGTTGTGTGACTTAACATACAGAAGTTGCATAGTCACAAGCATTAAAGACCGCCTGGTTATAAACCCAACCAGATTCTTCATGGACTGAGGTTATCATCTTCGGGGACTGGGTCCCCTTAAAATTCATATGGGGAATTCCTAACCCCTGGTACCTCAGAATATGACTTCACATGGAGACAGGGTTTTTATAAAGAGGTTATTAGGTTAAATGACATCATATGTATGGGACAAAATCCAATATGACTGGTGTCTTTTTAAGAAGAGGGCATTTAGACACACAAGATGCTAAGAACTGTGCCTACAGAGGAAAGGCCTTGTGAAGTGGGAGCAGCCGTCTCTAATCCAAAGAGAGGCCTGAGGGGAAATCAACTCTGCCAGCTCCTTGATCTTGCACTTAAAGTCCCCAGAACTGCGAGAAAATAAATTTCTGTCATTTATACTAAGTCAGTGGTCTAGTATTAAGATAACCTTAGCAAACTAATATCGTGACCTACTTCAAATTTCCTTACCGCATTTCTAGCTTGTCGACCCTACAGGAAAATGAAGGTCCTGGACAAAGCATTTCTGAGAGTCTCTTCTACTTCTGATAAACCTTTTTACAATACACACGGAAGTCATAAATGCCAATTTGAAGAATTTGGAGATGAGGGAAAGGAATGCAAATATTTTACAAGCTGTACCGGCTGATAAAATTCAATTTCCTTTAGATAAATGGTCAGCAATGGAATCAAAAAAGAAATGAAAACTTTTATGTTAACCAAATGTTAAAATAACTTACCTAAACATATCTAACAAAATATCTAAAAACATGAGTACCAGTGAATGATCTATGGAATACCCATGTGTATTAATTTTACATAAAAATTAAATTTAAAAAATTTTAATTTACATGATAAAGTATTCAAAAGTACAAGGCTAAGTAGGAAACACAATACACTGGTTGATCCCCCAAATGATGGGTGTACAAGTATATATTTTTCATGAAGTGTTCATAACGGTTATGTTTGAGAGATAATCCTGGTGTTTCCCATTAGTCTTTATACACTTTCCAAATTTTCGGCAGTGAGTACCCATGACTTATGTAAGTTTCTGTCAAATCCCTAGGAAGCTAAAACTCCTGCACGATAGCCATGTTAAAAGCAGAATTCTTTACGTTAACTAGACAAGACCGAGGCCTGATTTAAAGGACACTGCAAGTGGCAGCAACTGTTGAGTTTCACAGACTCCAATGCCCAGCTACAGGCAGCAGGGGAAAGGTAAGCCTCTCTTGTCCATTTTCCTATCCAATGTCCCTGCTGAGCAGGCTATTCCACCTCCTTGGGAACTGTGGGAAGTGACCAGACAGGTGGTTACCTCACCTGGTCTACAAGGGACAGACTCTCCTAAACACGCACCCTGTACTGGGATTTCAGTAACGCCATACCTACTGAATTGTAACACAACTATCACTAACTGCCTAGGAAGAGAGGGACTGTGGTGACAGGCAGAGAGGTAAGTAGCCTGATTTGTGACTATGGCCTATACACAATGTTCCCTCCAACTAGTCTAGACTGCTGGTCCTGGGTAGAGAGAGATGCTGCAATAATAGAGCATTTCCCCAATAAATTCCTCAGCACCCCCACTGCCCACCCCCACAGGTTTAGGGGAAGCACTTACACTTCCTGTAGATTTGGCAAGTCCTCAAAATCAGTAGGGTCAATCTCAGAAAATTTGTTGTAACTCAGGTTTCTGGTAAAAGAACAAAAAAGGGGGAAAGGTAATTAAATCAACACTCAGCATTGCACCCCAAACTGAGGAATATTCTGCTTTCCAACAACAACAACAAAAAAAACCCCCAAACCTTCATTATTGTTCCATCTCATGCTTTAAGTAACCTTGATACTGAGATTTACAGATATACCCCCTCCCCACCTGCATCCATAAACAAGTCACTGAGAAAGTTTCAAATCACTGGAGGTTGGCTAAACCCCTTAACAATTTCTAAAGGAAGTCTATAGTATGCCAGTTCTCTCCCTACATTAGAGTGTGCTCGTCCAAATGCCATGCACCATATCAAATCCAAGGCCATCTTTAGTGGCATTTTTTTGTGATTCATGTTTTATTAAAGCAACAAACAATAAAGAGCAAGAGTAAAGACAAAGAGAGAATGGAGGACTGACCCTCATCTGAAAATAAGTGGCTCTCAACCAGGGATGACATCTGGCAAGGTGGAGATATTTCTGGTGTCACAACTACAGGAAAGGGGTTAGGGAGGTGTGTATTGCTACTGGCATGTAGTGCATGAAAGCAATGGATGATCCTCAACATACTATAATGCAAGGAACAGTCCTTTAACAACAATCAATGGTCCAGCACTGAGTGTCAACTCAACATTAAGAGGTTGAGAAAGCCGGGTCTAAATAAGAACTTAATGATAAAAGTTGCTCAGATGTAGAGACAAAGTTGAAAGGATTGTTTAGAAAGAGAACAGTATGAGATCCTAATCATAAGATCATTGATGAACATGGTTTTCTTACCATAAATGAATAACCTATTAGGAATGACAGTTACACAGGAGACAGGAGCCACACTCGAAGGTAATTCCTGTTGGTATTGGCCAAAGTCAGTGAAGGTCACAATTAAGCAACCTTTGAGATGATAGCATCTGTCCCAATTACTCAGAACTACATCTTTTCCCCTTCATTCCCCAGCTCTGGCCCTAAAGGCAGAGGAGAAGCCAGCTGGGCAGTATTCAGCCAGCTGGGCTTCTCTGATCACCTCTCAACCCAGACCAGTTTCAAATTTCAGAAGTATGTTCAAAATAGGCACTTACTTCTCACTGTGCGCTGTACCTTGCTCCTGACCACCAAAATCCACCCAGTCCTGTGTATCCCCTAGAGGTTAAGTTTTAATCTCAGCAATTAATTTCACTGACTTTTTGGTCAATTAACAGGACTACAAATAATGAGTTTAAAGCCTATCTCTTCGGCAGCATAACCTCACATAAGTGGCAACTCTTTTTAAACTTCCTCCAGAGACTTTCCAATCAATACTAACCTAGAGCTGATAGCCCTATTCCACTGTCAACTCAAGACATTCATCTAAATAAAAGTCAAACTACACTTGAAATTAATGGCACATCTGCTTTCAAGGCACAGCCTGAATTAAAAGCAATTTGTCCAGAGATTATGTTACCATAAAAACTGAAGGTGGTAATTTTTTAAACCACATACTGAAATCAAGTGTGAACTTGTCTTGCTTGGGGTATCTATGGGTATTCAGACATCGACAGGGTTGACCTGGAAAAGAAAATCTACAAAGGGAGAGAAGTTTCTTACATTGGAAAAAGGGCTAGACAGGTGAAAATTTTCTTCTATTGTGGGCACATTATCATGGAAAAAGGATAGAAATACTGTTTCTGAGTCTACAGACACTATGCATTTACAGTGACTAATGTTATATCATCATAGGTAATGGGAGCTGTTAAAAGCTGGAGGGGACATCAGAGAAAGACCTAGAAACCACAAAATCAAGAACCTAGAAGTCAATCTAGCAGATGTTCACCTGCCAGGTGTGGGATGAAGCCGAGAGCCTGCTGCCACTGATGGGTCCTTTGCTTCAAGCTCCACAAAATAGGGCAGAGCAGACCAGTCTTCTCAGTTCTCAAGAGAGGCGCAAACTCTGAATTCTTAGATGAAAGCTGTTCAATTCTTTATTTAAAAAAAAGTCACCTTGGATGGGCCAAAGAAAACCTCTTTGCAAGGCTTTCCTGAAGACCACTAGCTTCTGATCAAGGTTTAAACTGAAGGACTCATTTCTGACTGACATATGTGGCCCGGGTTGGGGCTGGAGCTCAGAGGAATTGATTCTCTGGCAATTAACTGGAGTTCTGCTCTGCACTACCTTCAAGAAAATCACTCCCCTTATTGCATCCCACAAGTGTCCACATTCTTCAGAAACTCAGTGTTAGAATAAAATCATTTTCAATCACGACACCCCTGGGTCCACCCTTCCCTTAGAGAGCAGACAAAATGTATTTACACTTCAAAAATGTTGTAGAAGTCCTGCTTTTGAAGACAAGGCTACTTGAGAAAAGGGTCTTCCCTAAGCTAGTCTTATCAAGAAGCCAGTGTTATCAGGAATAACACTGAGATTCCAGTAAGTAGCAATAAAGATGAAGACAGCTTTAAGTGGAAACTTAAGCTTTTACTGGGTCAGTCTGGATGCAGTGACTTCTCTACTTTCAATGAACTAGAAAAGCCATATTATCAACATGCCACGGTCAGCAGACTGGCTCAAAAGAAAGTCTCCTTTATGGGTGCTTATTAGCAATACACAGAGAAGACAGAGTTGAAGCTTAGGTCCCCTGGAGCAGCTTTACATTTGGGCACAGAGATGCCTAGCTTTTATTTTGAGAAGTGACTAGTCCTGAAACCTCGGGCAAGGCTGATCATGTACTGCCTTCTTGGGAAACAGGGACAATATTTACTGTACTGTCCCTCACAAACAATCTAAAACACACCCTCAAAGACATTTTCTTACTTGCTCCCTTCAGGGAGACAAACCCCTAGCACAATATATTTTTTATAGTGGGAAAATACATGTAACATAAAATTAACCATCTTAGCCATTTTTAACTGCACAGTCCAGCAGCATTATTGTGTCACTGTTGGACAACCATCAGCACCATCTATCCCTAAAACTTTTTTATTTTCTCCAACTGAAACTCAGTACCCATGTAAACACTAACTCCCCATCTCCCCTTCCCCAGGCCTGACAAGCTACAATCTACCCTCTGTCTCGAGGAATTTTAGTATTCGAAGTATAAATACATGAAACCATACAGTAGTTGTCCTTTCGTGTCTTGCTTATTTCACTTAGTATAATGTCCTCAAGGTTCATTCATGTTGCAGAATTTCCTTCATTTTAGGGCTGAATAACATTCCATGATATGTTTATTTTCTTTATCCATTCATTGGTTTACCCATACATTTTGTTTATCCATTCAACTGTTGATGGACATTGTTTCTATCTCTTGGCTATTATAATAATATGAACATAGTATTTACGAACATAGTTTTTCCAGCATAATTTTTATAATATTTCTTTAATCCTGGACTGTATGCACACTGACAACATTCATTTCGCAAAGATTAGGGAAACCATTTACACTGCGCAGAGAGGGGGATCAACTCAGATCCTAAAAACAAGGGGTTAATCAGTGAAAAACCTTAATGAGTCCTTTCTTTCAGGTGGCAGCTGACATGCACACAAATCTAAAGCATCTCACTTATTTCCACAAACACCGTGCACCCCTTACCAGGCCCGACATCTGAATGTGTCTTCAGTTGAAGGTTTCAGATTCTCCCGTCAAAACAATTCATCTGTCAGCAGGACAGATGCTGTCAAAAGCATTTCTGCACCTTTCAGTAGCAGAGACAGAGGAAAGAAACCTCAGGGAATCTAGTTACTGCCAATTGCAGCTTTCATTAAACATTTTGTCAGCCATTGTCATAACACAAATTTTCCCTGTTCTCTTACAAAGGGAGTGCAGATCTTCGAACAATTGAGCCCAGCCAAAGATATTCTTTCAGCTAATCTGCTGAAAGATGACCGTCCGGCCCACCATTTGCAGAACACACAAGAGGCACCTCTGTGAGAAGAGCTCAAATTTTATCCAGTTTTATCTGTGTCTGAAAGCAGCTGTTTAACAGTGTACAACAATCTGCTTGCTGAGCAATTTTCATGACAAGATTCCCTACCCCAACCACACAGAAATAGAAGAGCTAAGTCTTTATATAGTTTAGAAATCCCTACAATTGGACAGCATAAACTGTGCCGTCCAGTTTGGTAGCCACTAGCCATGGGACTATTGACATTCCATATTTAAAATACTTAGGATCACATAAAATTAAGAACGCAGTGCATCACACCAGCTATATACTCAGCGTTCAGCAGCCACGTGTGGCTAGCAGCTTCCCACCCACACGCTGCAGACAGAAGTCACTTCTATCAGCACTGAAATTTCTACTAAACTGTGCTGTATCTAAATCATGGAGCAACCAACAAGTATTTCTAAAGCACAAAGTAATCAATGTATATTTAATATGAAATGGTACCTACAGAAGAAATTTGAATTTTTTAAAAATTATTTCCTAATAACTCAAGAGCTTTGTTGAAATATGGTGGGGGATGGACACTAGTATTAGCCTCCGTCCTTTAGGTGCACAAAGTCCACAACCATTCCCACAGAGGAAAGGCCCTTGAAAACTCCATTACTAGGAAGATACTCTTGTTTTAAAAAATGCCCTCTGAGTGTAATTCTATAGGCTTAATCAGTATTTACATAATCTGACCAGCATCTTCCTGGATTACAACCAGAACCCACATATTACAAACTTGGCAAATGCTATTCAAAGCTGGCAAACAATAATTCATTGACTCCTTGGAAGTTGAGGATAAAAAGTTCCGTTTACTGTAAGTTAACTGTGGTGAGGAAATCAGCCCAACATCGTTAGACAACATAATTAGCACCTCCCCCCTAACAAGCATTGCTTGCTCCGTAGACCACTGACTCTAGAGGCAAAACCTCTCCTGGGAAGCGCAAGGCTTACTTTTCAACATTAACGGGAACCATAACTCAAAGCTGAAGGAGAGCAGGTCCTAAATCTGTGACAAGCACTCCCTGGGGAAGGAGGTTTTCATATTCAGTTTAGTTTCCAGGCCAGCCTATTTCCCATTACTCAATCCTGTCTGGACTCCTAAACGTCACAGTACTTTACATATTTTACTTTCTGATGTTTGCTAAGTTGAATAATACAGCTGGAAAGAAAAGTGTGAAGAAATCCAAATCCACATCTGGGCACTATGTGGCCCCAGGACTAGCCTGGAAACCTCTTGTTTCTTGGGAAAAGGAGGCACCACCTACACATCTGATACTAACTTCAGAAACTGTTTTGTTTGCTGCCCATTGGGGGGAAAAAAGCTGCTTAGGATTAACTGGGAAAAAAAAAAAAAAAAGGTGATTTGTCCTTACAAATTTCAAGGGGAACATACACGTTGTTAAAGATATTTAATCCCTTAAGCTTTTAAGGCTGTCTGCAGCATTTTTACCTTCTGAGAATCACAGTGTAGTACACACCAAGTTCCAATGAAATCACCACTCTATATTCTCCAGACCTATTTATAAGATTTTATGAGAATAAGATTTCTTTTTAATTTAGAATATCAAAATATCCTTGTCTTTTTCTATACTCGATGCTTTCCCCTCATTCACCAAAAAGTACAACTGAACAGACTGATAATACACGTTAAAAGGCTTATAGCAAGAAAATGATAACACTGCATCTTAAACTGGAATCATTCCTCTGGCATTCTCACCCAAGCATATCCCTTCAGGAGAAGGTTCTGTAGCTGCTGCCTCTCTCCAGTAAATCAACAGTCAAATATTCCCTAAACTGGGGATTAAAAAAGCAACACATTCTGCAAATAATCCCATGCAAAATCAATTCAACACTTAGAGCTCATCATGTAAGTTTCTGTTCACTTATGTTTAAGAAAGTGGGTTATGAGTCACAGTTATATCAATTTTTGAAAATGTTACACTGGTAATTCTCTATGCAAATGAGGCCTACAGGCAAAA
>NW_023603064.1:0-8832 GCF_014898055.3 Talpa occidentalis
ATCCTGCAGTTTTCTCAACTCTAACTCCTCTCCTTGAATCTTTATTTAGAAGTTCAATGGTGATTCAAGTTTTGTTTTCCTTTTAAAATGTTCTTTGATCTCCATGCTGCCTATTTTTTCCACTTAAATGAAAATTTCTGTCAAATGCTAATAAAATCCAAGTATAAATGGAAGTTCAATCATTCTATGGCCTAAATTATAATGATATTTTTGATAGTCAGAAATTAAGTCCATCACTTCACAGTATATTTCATATTTTAAAAATATTTTGTTTATATATATACATACATTTATATAAACCTTTTGAGTAACTATAAATATTAAGTTTCTAGTCATGGCAAGAGATACAAGGTATTTTTTCTCACTTTTCAGATAGTTTCTGTGAATATTCCTGTACATAAATCTTTGCATATGAGTAAACATTTCTTTCTACACACATGTATTATACATAACACACATGTAGACAGAATGAAAGTTTTATTAGATATGGTTTCTGAACTTTTCAGGAAATTAAATTATTTTCCCTAAGTCCTATTATAAGTTTATCTCTCTAATCTGCATATGACAGTTTTATTCTTCTGCATCTTAAACATGATATTTTCAGATTTTAAAATAATTTTCTTCTAGTATGAGTAAAATGTCATCTTCAATCAGATTTGTCAATATTTTGATTACTAGTGTCACGAAACTTTTTTTCATAAAACTATTGGCATTTAAACTTCTTTATTAGTTACCCATCTGTATATGTACTATTTTGTAATGTTAACTGAAGCATTAAATTACATAGAAATAAAACATCAAAGTGATATATCAGATGGCCAAGATGACCTTACTTTCCCTTCATCTTGACTAGACCATATATAGGTTTCTTCCTAAATACAGGTAACTGACCATCATACCCCCAACCCTTAGAGCATTTAATTCAGAAAATTGGCATTGCAATTTTTCTTTCCCTTTGCAACAATGTATCTCCCAGTCTCTTACCAGTTTTACAACTCAGGAATGAAAGTTTTTCTGAGAATCTGAGAGCCATCCTTTGAAAAGTAATCATGAAAAAAAGACAGTGTTCTATCACCCAGTCTCCATGGAAGGACAGAAGCCTAACTTCAATAAGAAACAAATAACAGAGATGGCTTAATCACATTGATCAACCTCTGCCCTAATATTCTCCAGTGCTTTCCCACTAGGTCAACTCAACACTTGGAATTCTGTAGAAACAAAAGGCAAAAGTGTCTAACCTCTATTGCAGCAGTATGCCCTCATTGTGATACTCTTGAACAACACATTGCCTTCTTAAATAATGTTCCATCTTTGCCTATTTAACCATTTGGCCCAACTTTTCTTTGAAACAGATTAAGATGCACATTTTCCAAAGAAATCTGAGAACTGATATTACAGGCTCAGAAATAATAGTCTCACTCACAAGAATAAACAGATGTTATGGATTTTAAGAAAATAAGGAAATTTTGTTTGAAAATTTCTTTGAAGATAGATGCACTCTCATTAAATGTAACCAATAGTGTCTGAAACCAGATCAGGCTAGAGGTGGTAGCATCAGGCATTGTAAAGGGTCAGGAGAGAGGAGGATTACAAAGGTGGATATAGAAACTTTAGCAGAAAATGCTCATTATCCTAATCACAGTGATGAATCCACAAATGTAGACATGTCTCAATTCATCACATTATGTACTTAATAAATAAGCAGTTTTATATGTCAAGCACAGAAAATAGGAAATGGGGCCTCCCTGGTGGTGCAAGGGGTTAAGCACCACCCTATGAAGCAATCTACAGCCTTTGCAGCACAAATTCGATCCCCAGCCGGCCAGGGAGCAACCCACATGGCACAGCAGACCTCTCCTGTCTCATCAGCTGCTCCCCTCAGCAGTGTATTTCAGTCAGTTTGCCTGTTTTGTTCCCCACTCTGTCTCTGGTGGATCCTCTCACCCCCCATATCTCTGGCCTGTACCCCAGCTCTTGTACTCATAAGTAAATAAATCTTAAAAAAAAAAAAACAGAAAATGAAAATGAAAGAGCATATTTGCAGAGACAGAATCACAATGTTAGCTAATACAAGACCAAAGTAAGGTGGTATTAATTTATGTATTTATTTTATTCTTGTAGACATTGTTTAGAGCAAGATGGCTGGAGGAAGTGAGAACAATGGAGAGGCAGGGAGATAAAATTGCAATGGGTCCAAGTAATGTCTAGATGAGATTCGAAAACTAGACAGGGGGAGGGAGAGGTGTATGCATGTTGAAAAGACGTGTTGATGAGGAAACTAGATGTATCTTAGTGGTGAGGAAGAGATTTGTATTCTTTCAAAGGAGATAGATGAAGCAGGCTAAGCAAATAATCATTTGTCAGTAGTACGACTGTTAGTTGTTCAGATGTGTTTGTAAGTATAAATTGCCAATATATGTGGAGTTATAAACAAGACATAAGGTGACAGAGCCTCCCCGGTGGCACAGTGGTTGAGTGCTGGATTGCGAAGCTGCCCACAGACTCTGCAGCACCAATTCAATCCCTGGCCAACGTCGAGGGTCCCACATGGCATGCAGACCTCTCCTGCCACCCGCTGCTCCCCTCAGCAGTGTACTTCGTCAGTCTGCCTGTTCTGCTTTCCACTCTGGCTCTGGTGAATTCTCTCACCTTCCCACCCTTTTGACTGTACCCAGTGCTTGTATAAATAAATAAATAAATCTTTAAAAAAAGAGACATAAGATGACATAGATACAAGCTTATGTAGTAAAGTGCCAAGAATAACTGATTCTACCCCACACAGAACTTGCTGCTAATTAGTCTTAAGATTTCATTTCCAAGTCCTTATTAATTTATACCAGGAAGGTCTAAATGTCACAAAAACCATCCTTAGAATTAGACAGACCTGATTTTACACCATTATTCATTTAACAGCCAACTAACCTTAAACAGTTTTTTCTTTCTAATTTTCAGTTTCCTACATTGAAAAAACCACTATCTCAGCTTCTTGAGCTGGCCTGAGGATGAATTATATTACTCTATATATACTGTATAAACTATATAATGATATCTTTTACCAAGTAAGTGTTCAAAACTATGATTAGTTTTAGTATAATCTCTATTCTCCTCTACCTTTTAAAAATCAAAGCATTCTCATAGATTTTGAGTTTAACTAGAAGTTTTATGTTCATAGAACATCTTTAATATCTAAGTAATAACAGGGCCTCCCCTGTGGTGCAGCGGTTGAGCGCTGGGTTGTGAAGCTGCCCACGGCCTCTGCAGCGCTGCTTCGATCCCCAGCCACCCAGGGAGGGTCCCACATGGCGCGCGACGACTTGCTCCCAGCGTGCAGTGCAGTGCCTTCGTCAAGCCTGCCTGTTCTGTTCCCTGCTCTGGCTTTGGTGAACCCTCTCACCCTCCCACTTCTGACTGTACCCAGTGCTTGTATAAATAAATAAATCTTTAAAAAAAATCTAAGTAATAACAAAATTGTAACAATGAATACATGAGTAGAATGAATACTCAATACCAAATCATGAAAAAAACCTGAAGTTTAAAGTTCATAAAAGCTCCATTATGTATTTTAGGAGAAAATATTTTAGATTAAAATATGCTTTATCATTTTCTATAGCTACATAGAAAAACTATATTTTCAGATAATGTCATATAAAGAAATTTTTTCCTCAAAAATAGTTGTTTTCATTAATGTCTTATGAATAAAAATAATTTTGAAATGGTATAAAATTAAATCTATTTGCACACATCTGGCACCTCAGACAATCGCTTCAGTGTTATAAATAGTCTCCTACTATTTTGAAGGGAATATCACTTCTTCGATCTTTTCCTCTTCAGTCATTGGATTGGATTTTTACATACATATGTCACTTTTATCTTGACTCGGAGATCCTAAATATGCACAGGTTTATATTCAGAATTTTATGTTCATCTGGTTAATCTTCTAAATAATCAAACTTTGGATCATTTGTTTAAAATAATAAAAAGCTGTATCTATCAAGTAAGAATTTAATATGTATGTTCTCTTGGAATAATTTATTCATTTTCAAAGAGTCTCACACTTCAGAAAACACCTACAAACGAATCATTCTTTTTAAGCACAAGGAGTAGGTATCTAGCTATTGTGTAATTTCAATTACTTACACAAGATTAAATCCTCTAATCAGACTATTACAAATTTCAACTGAGTATAAAAATATATTCAAATAGCCCAATATTATCCTCTAAAGAAATTTTTCATTCACTTGCAATTAATAGTGAGAGTTAATAGTTGGCCATAGATAAACTTTATTGGATTTAGATTTCTTCTTCAAAAATAAATACATTTATTTATGAATATATAAATATTCTTGCCAGGGAAAGTATCTGTTATATAATACCATTTACTTTTTAAACTGTTTGTCAGATTCCATTTATGCCTCATGTAAACCAGTATTCAGAACTGAGTTTTCAGTAACAAATGCACTTATTTGAAGACTATTAAAGATTTTAGTATTTATCTGAAACATACATGGTCACATAATTTGATATTTATTCTTCTTCCTATATCTTATTCTTCTGTGCTGTTTTCCAAAAGCAGTTAGACTCACAGTCACTTCTTGAACTTACAAAGCAAGCTTGCTACAAAGAACCTCTCTTTCAAGACATAAGATCCAAGACTTACAGTACATTTCTGTTAGATAGCTAGGATAGGAGCAGTGCCCAAAGATAATTAACAGCCAACTCTATCCAGGATGTCAAGCACAACATACAGGGGCAAAAATCTGAATGACAACCATGTTATCCACTTCATTCCATTTTAATTATGTGCTTTCATTTTTCAAACATTCATCATTCACAAATGTTATTTCCCCCAGTGGTATATTAAAGGAATGTTGACTTTAGAAGGTATACTATAAAAAATAAAATATCTGAGAGCAAATTACAACAGCAAAGAAATGTGGAGGCTGTTCAACATTTTGATAGGAAGGCAGGTAGTTTTCAACCTACTACCTTTACCTCTTATTCACTACAGTAGTCCTTCACCTTCAAGTGAGCATGGTTATAGAATTTTAAAATCTATAGACTCTTACTGAATAATTATGACTAATACTCATTTTCATCTTGCTAAGAGAAAAGGCTTCCAAAATCACTCCTCTCCTTCCTAGATAGCTCTCCTCTATGCTCACTAACAAAGCAAGCTGACTATGAAAAAACATACAAAGGATAGCACTGGCATGCAGGAAAAGTTGTACAAGTAAAGGAAATGTAGGAATGTGTTGAAATGCAAAGGATGATATTATCACACTAGAAATCTGAACTATGTCCTTCAGTAAGAAAGCTGAGATGATCATTTGCCATAATAAATTGAATCCCAATTCCTAAATATATGGTTATTTTCAAAATTATTTTAATTTAACATGTTATTATGCACTGTATTCATTGAGGCTGCTGGCCTTCCTCAGTCCAATTCCACTAGGGTTTCACAATCCCCCACCTTGGTCCTGACGCATTTACAAAGATACTCTGGCCCACAAATGGCTGCCAACTTACTGTTTCTGAGTGATATATGAATACAATCTCATATTTGCCATCTTGCTGATGTCTCAAATCACTATGAACTAAGTAGAAGATTTGTGGTCCACTGTCTACTGGACCTGATTCTTTGACTTCCTTATATCTTTTCACATATTCATTTTAAGGTTTCCAAAGCCTTCTACAATAGGAAAAAGATGACTAATGAAATGCACAACACCCACCAGAACAAAAAAAAAAAGTTATTTAGGAAATTATTCCAGTAATAAAATTAGAGTAATTTCTCTGAAAATTGTCTATCAAGAAGTGTATCTTCTAAGAGTGTGATACATGGTCTTTGATCTCAAGGATATTACAGAAGTGGAGATACTGTATATTAAAAATATATTCTCCCCTAGTGACACTTGACCACACTCAAATGCATCATGTCAGACTAACACTTTTCAATACTATTTCAATATTAGTTTTGTAGCCATTACCTTGTTAACATAGACTTCACTCACCAAATCAAAATTTTATTTGGTTGCATTGTAGAACCCTTTAATCATGTGCAACCACATAAAAATAATTTAACTATCAAAATTTTAGCAAAAAAAAAATTTGTATCTAGAAGAGATCTTAGAAATCATAATTTAGATATGGCTTCAGATCAAATCTAAAGACCTACATAACAAAGCTTCCACCTTAAGCATTATTTGCAACATTATAAAAACAAAGAAATTGAAGTATTTTTCATTTTAAAAAAATTTCAAGATACATGATTCATGTGAGGATTTGCCAGTGTTATTAGAAGATTTTTTATGGTTTATATATTTCTAACAAATATAATTTCCTTAAATAACAAAATTTGGAAGAGAACAAACTTTCAATTTTCTTATAATAATTAAATTTGAAGTAAGAATTCAGGTATAAAATAATTTTCATTTAGAAATAACAAGAAAATACAAACTTAAAATCTTCAGTAAGTATAACATTTTCTATATATAAGACAAAGAAATTGTCTTATTGATACATTTAATTCTGATTTACTTCTGCCATTCCATGCAGCTATAGAGATTATGAAGAAACAAATGGTTCTTCAGTAACAGGATCATATTTGAGGAAAGTAACATCCAGTAATATCCATTTAGGCCACTTTACATGGATTTTAGATCTTCCAGATATTTCAATTGGCTATGATCAAGGACATTATTAAATGTAATATGTTGATAAATTATAAAGAAATAACATTAATATAGAATAATGTGGTTACTCATGTTTAATTACTCATTTATTTTGATCCTTAAATGAATACTTTGTTTCCCTTTTAAACAACTTGGCTCTAAAACCAGTTTTCTGCACTTAACCATTTTATTTACATTCAACCTTGCACATGTGCTATGAAACTCAATGAT
Source organism: Talpa occidentalis (assembly GCF_014898055.3). NCBI lineage: Eukaryota > Metazoa > Chordata > Mammalia > Eulipotyphla > Talpidae > Talpa > Talpa occidentalis. Next base: position 6,903 of record NW_023603064.1, read on the forward strand.
ATCTGACTTTTTTTCATTCAAGTAAATGAGTATTAACCACAAAATTAGTATTCATTCTATTGATTTATTCTCAGTAATAAGATAATAGTAGTAAAGTTTCTTTGTAAAATACAAAGCACTATGCAAATAAAAGGATTCTAATAAAAATTTCTGCAAGATAATTAATGATAAAATATTATGAACTATCTTCAGATTATTAGAAATATCTTCATGATATTGGTCATAAATTAAATATTAATATAAATTGGTCATACATTAAATATTAATGTTTTGCTAATTTGTTTAGAGATTCTGCTAGGTTTATGCTGTATATGCCTTTATATTTACTACATACCATTCTTTGATATCTAGAGGCCGAGCTGGATAGATTTCAAAGCATTCCCATCTTCTCGAATGATTGGGAGTAGGGATCAGAGTGTGAAATGATCAGATTTAGAAATAGATTATGTGATGATGCAAGGGATAGTGACAGTTTCCTATCTTTGCTAGTCCTTAACATTATCCTTTGTTGAGCTATGTAACTCCTGTTTGCATCCTGGTGGTCATCTTTAAACCTATCCCCAATTAAGCAGTTTGGGGTAATTTGTACTTAAGTGTGTATGGTATAACAAAGAATGTAAATGATAGTACAATGGTTATTACTTTTCTTCCTGTTATCACTGTTATCTCAAGAAGCCATGCACTTCCTCCTCAGTAACGCAGTCCTGACACACACCACGTGGTTTATAGGCTTCATGGACAAGGCTTTAATTTATTTTAAATTGTGGATGACTTTAGATAAATTTTAATTATCACTGCTTAGAATGAAAACTAGGATATGGTATGTGGTAAACATTTTCATGTTTGATTGAAATCTATTTGACCTACTCTTGTGCCTCTGTAACACTCTTTACTCCTTTTTTTCAAGCAAATAAACAGAAATTATAGCTTATAATTTATAGCATCCCAATGTACTTTTCTATTATATACATTACTTTTCCACTTTGAAATTTAGTCATAAAACTAGAGCTGATAATAACTTTTAAAATTTTGTTGTGAATTTTAAATATTTATAATGGAGTGTATAAACTTGGAAATTCTTTCCTAATGTTGGGTTTAATAAACTCAACTTTTATAAAAAATCTTCTGTAGAAAATATTTATTGAAATTACATTTAAAGAAGAATGAGAATTGGTATCTTTAGTCTGTTTAAAATATAAGTAGAATCCAACATAGAGATGAATAAAGGATAAGACTTTGACATTTCTGAATTTGTTTTGCAAACTGCTGGTCATAACATTAGAAAAAGGAGACATTTCAATAATGATTAAAAATCCAAGTCTACAGAGAATCAAATAAAATGAGATGAAATTGTGATTCATGCTGCATCAATCTGAATAGTTGTCTTCCGAGAATAACATAGGTCCACCAGCTAGACTATTTTAATTATCAAAGATTTTGGTTTACAAGTTATTTGTCAAACCACAGCAAGTCAGTTGTTATGAACTCTCTGATGTTATCATTTACAAGGATTCTAAAGGAGTACAAATGGAAGTAATTCAAAATTGGAAATGTTTTGTTAGAGCAAATGTTTTCATGAACAGACCTGCTATGAAACAATTCACTAGAAGAAAGTGGTCTAAAGAAAGGAAACTTTCTGGTGAATTACTGGATTTTTCTATAGGCCAATATTATAATATATATTGCCTTTATGACCAATTTATGTACACATGTAGAATTTTCCTGTTATTGCAATTGTGTACCAATGGCCATAATTCAATTGCATATTTGGAAAATTATCAAAAATGTATTTCATTAAATGTCATTTTTCAAAAAATCCCAATTAAATCATAATTATCTCAAATTTAGGTTTGTATTAACAAAATTGTATCAATATAATACATTTCTCATTAGAACATGTTTTTTTTTAGCACTTTTTTAATCTTAGTAA
>NW_023603065.1:0-8821 GCF_014898055.3 Talpa occidentalis
CAATTATATCCCAGAGGATCATTTCCTACTGTATTCCTAACCCTGCACAGGGGGCCTAGGTCTAACAGGAGAGAAAATGCAGGAACAAAAATAATTAAAACAAGCCCTAAAGGTCAGTGTCGTTATACTTGGGCCAGGACTTGACACCGAGGTATGCCCAGAGAGTGTTCACTGGTAAACTGAACTGTGAGTTTGGAAGGTGTCTTGAGGGGTTTGAGCTGGCCCTCAAATGGCCAATAGACAGGTGGGTTGAGAGGACAGGCAGGGCTAGAGGAGCTCCATCAAGACCTGGCCTTCATGCCCAGCTAACAGGAAGCCCCTGTTTGTGGGGAGTATGGAAGACGCCAGCCTGGGCTCAGTCTCAGGGTGGCCCTGTGGACATTCCTGAATATCTCAGGAGTTTGGACTGAACTTCTGTTTGATTCACAGGTGAGTTTGGAGGGAGTGGAGAGGGACTCACCCTGGGTCCAACTCAGATACTTTGGGGAGGCTCCTCATTTCCCCAAAGTGAGTATGAACAGGGCAGTTTGTAATGATTAACTTTATTTACATTATTTCTTCAGATCATTTTAATTTCAGTGAGAACAAGTACTTTTTTGGCTACTTATTCTGTGACCCTCATCTTGTGTCTAAGGATCCTGGAGCTGGTTGTCTGACTGGGGCTCTGTGTAGTCCACATGACAATCGTGGGACCCAGGAACCAGCCAGAGTCACCGAGGCTGGCAGCAGAGGCCTAGGTCCTTCGGGCTCCTATGAAAAACCCACCCTCTTAATTCTCATGCTCATGAAGGATCTTCAGGTCAGGAAGCAGGGAGGGGTATTTTTGTCTCCCTGTGGGTTAATAAAGCAGGACAGCCCAGCTCAGTGTTCTCACTGTTGTCCTGCTTGATGGGTGGTATTGACATGTGGTGGGTTCAGATGGGGTGGACCTTCTGCCAAACCCAGCACCATTTGTGCAGGAGTCTTGGGGTACCCTTAGGGGTAGTCCTTGCCCAAGCCCCTGGAGCTGCCCTGAGTGGGAAGACACTGGGGGCTGCTCCAGGATGAGCCCACATACTACAAAGCATATTCCTTCTCCTGTATCTCCTGTCCCCAGCTGCTGGGCTGGGGAGGCTTATGACAGAAAAGAAGTGCATCCATATTTTGTTCTTTTGGGGGGCAGTTGCAACACTTTATCCTGAACATTGGAAAGACCCTCTGAACCAGCCTGTTGCAGGTAAATCTAGAACCCAGAGTCCTCTGACCCTGCCACCCTCTACTTATAGTTGGGGCTTCCAGTCAGCCACTTAGCAGATTTCTGTTGGGGCTGATCCTTCAGTCTGGTGCTCCCTGAAAGAACCCCTAAATAACAAAGGCCAGGCTGCCCCGGTGGGCACCATTATTTCCACTTTTCATATGAGCCAACTGAGGCTTATCTTGAGTAGGTTTCCCTAGCTTATTCCCTCCATCCCTCAGTGGGGATCCTGGAGGAGCAAGAGAGGGGAGCAGGTGAAATAGGACTCCCATGGAGATTGTAAGGATGGGAGAGCAACTTGAGCTCATGGTCTCTGCAGATGTCTGGCCATGGTGAAAACTAGCAGCTGTTATTGCATTACCATTGTTTTGAAAGATGCTTTGGGGGATTTCCTTGCCTACCTCTGCAACCCACAGACTTCCAGGTGGAGTAAAGTGGGGCAAGAGACCAAAGCCCAGTGGCAACCACATGATACCCCATCCCGTGGGCAGTGCCGGGCTGCTGAGGAAACTTCTTGAGATAGGTGCTGGGCTCTGAGGTGAAGTTATCATAACTTTTACAAGCACAGATTATTTCCAGACTGGACATTTTGGCTGAATTGAGAGGTGATTCAATTACATGGCTCTTAGAATGCCCTAAATGTCTCATCAATTCTGGATCCCAGAAATTGCTTTCTATCTTCATTTAAAAAATGCGGCAGTAGGGAAGACCCTACATTTCTGCTACGTAAGTGGCCAAAGTTTATTTAATCTATTTTTCCAAAAGCAAAGAAGGTTCCAGGTTCATACAACTGTGATTGGGGCCCTGGGCAGGCTTCTCTGTGAGCCTCAAGATTGACACCTCTTTGCGGAGCAGTATCTAAGTTGGAGAGATGATTCTGTGCCAGGTGCTGCACCAGCTCGGGAGTTAGGAAGGGGTTGGCAGACATAGGAGGGGACAAGATGTGTGCACTTGTGATGGTACAAGTGACACCAATACCAATATGCCCATGGGCTCAGAGGGTGTGAATGGGCTTTCGTTTTAAGGATGAACAGAAGAAAAAAGAGAGGAAGAGACTTGGAACTGGATCTTGAATGAGCCAACATGAAGGGAGGAGCCTGGGAGAACTGGAAGGTGAGGATGTTTCCATGATCCCCTCTTGGATCAAATTTTGTTGAGGCTGCTTATAGAACTCAGGGAAACCCATTCGCATGTACATCACTGATTGATTGCAAAGGATATTAAAGGATATGAACCAGTAGTTAGATTAAAGAGACACATGGGTGAGGTCCTGAACAAAGGCACTTCTGTCCCCCTAAAGCTGGTGGCATAAGGAAGTGTCCTGGCTCCCTAAATTGGAAAGTCTCTGAACCCCACCTTTTGGGTTTCATTACAAAGACGCAGCTGATTAAATAAATCATTGTCTTTGGCGATTAAATCCACCTGCAATCCATTTCCTTTCACCAAAGGCCAGGTGGGTGGGGTTGAAAGTTCTAGTCCTCTAGTCCTGTTTGGTTCTCCTAGCAACTAGCCTCCATCTTCAGGTGGGGTCCAAAAGTCACCTCATAAACATAACTAAACACCTTTTGTTGCTCTTAGCATTTAGGAGACAGGGTTGAAGAGTAAATATATATTTCTTATTATAAAATACAATATCATACTGAATCTCCAGGGGTTCTAGAATTGCTACCCCAAACTCAGCCTTAAGGACATATTAAAATTTCAGTTTTCTTCTTGCCTATTTTTTGGAAGCCACCCTTTGAACCCATGCTCTTTCAAAGGTGAGGTAACATGGTGTTGCTTTCTCTTTCTGTGGAGCTCAGATGACCAGGCTGCCTCCACCCTCCCAGGAACTCTGAAGTGTTCTAACTGGTATATAAAACTAGTCCAGGTTGACCATATGTGTTTATTTATTTATTTATAATTATTTTATATATTTTTTAGATCATTTTTCATTTTTGTTCAATGTATACATTTTCTTTCTTTCTTTTTTTTTTTTTTGTAAGATTTATTTATTTATTCATACAAGAGCTGGGGTTTAGGCCAGAGGTGTGTGTGGGGTGGAGAGGACTCACCAGAGACAGAGTGGGGAACAGAACAGACAGATTGACTGAAGTACAATGATGAGGGGAGCAGTGGGTGAGTCAGGAGAGGTCTGCTGTGCCATGTGGGCAACTGCTCCCTGGCCGGCCGGGGAATCGATCTTGTGTTGGAGAGGCTGCAGACAGCTTCATAGGTAGCATCTTAACCTCCTTGCACCACCAGGGAGGCCCAATGTATGCATTGTCATCTTGATTAGAGTTCCCCTAAAATTCCTACCACCCATTCACCCATAAACTATCACCATGGTCCCTTGTGATCACATGTGTTTAATAAAAAATTGTGCTGTTGGTGACAAGGCACCTGCTTCCTTACTGAGAATCCCCAGGTACTTGCTTGGGGACTTCATGCACCCCCCCATCACTGGGTCCACACAACAGCTTCTTGTATGAGTGTATGTCCTTCAGCCCAAGAGAACGTAATTGGTGCTATTACTCTTTTCATCTTAGGCTGAGTAACCCCTGCCTCAGTAGGGTGTAAATGGAGGCAGTGCCACACTCAGGCCTGTCCAAACCCAAATTCGATTCCTACCCCAGGCTCCCTTCTGGCACCACCTCACAGACCTGAAGCCCAAGCTTGTGGCATTCCTCAGAGTGTGTGTGAACACATCTGGGTGCCCTTGACAAGGACAGAGCACCTAGTCGGGCATCAGGTGGTGCTGCAGCCTGCAGAGTGTTAACATCTCCTGGGACTCCCCCGGTAAGCAAGTAGGACTATGGCTCAGTCAGGCCTTCTCTGAGCCCTGCTCACATCATGGTGAGACAGTCTGCTTCATAGGGGATGGGGCCACTTTTGTTTCCAAACCAGAGGTGTCCAGAATAGCCACAGGTGTCCAGAGGGATTTGCCATCACTTGGGAATTAGGAGGCTGCTTCCCCATTTTGTCCATAGCAGAGAACTTCCATTTAAAAATAGGTAGTTCGGGGAACTATCGGGATCAGTTTGCATGAAATCAGGGAAACAGCAGCTGCATGTAGTTCACCAAACACACCTGGAACTCAACATCCATGCTGCTCAGAGGAAATCCTTGCCAGATGCCAAAGGACCCGTCCTACAATAAGACAGTGCAAGGCAAAGCTAGGGGAAGGAACTGCACACCCCAGTCGTCAGTAGAACCCAAGAAATGATTGTGTCTCTGGAGATCACTGAGAATCTTAATATGTTTTTTACTTTTTAAAAATGATTTTCTTTTTTCTCTAATCATTTAAAGTTATTTTTAAAGAGGAGTTCCCTCATTTAAAAAAATTTCTTAGCGCTTACCATAGTCCCTTCCAATTCCATCCATATTGTGGCAAATGGCAGGGTTTCATCTTTCTTTTTTTTGTAGCTAAATAATATTCCATCATGTATATGAGCTACATCTGAATGTTGTCTTCTCTCCTCGTGCACCTAGGTTGTTTCTGTAACTTGACTATTATAAACAGTCTGTAATGAACACAGATGTGACTATATCTCTTCAAATTAGTGTTTTCTCATTCTTTGGATAAATATCAAGGAACAGAATTGCTGGATCCTGTGGTATATCTATTTTTAATATTTGTGAGAAACTTCCATACTGTTTTCCAGGGAGAAAGATAAATATTGAATGATTTCACTCATATGTGGAACAGAGAAAAACAAAACCAAGGAACTAACAAAATTAAATTAAAACAAAGTCCAGAAATGACTACAGAAATGAGAATCCTAGAGGGGGAGTGTAGGAACAAAGTGGAAGGGGACCAACGCTAATGAGAGAAGGATATGGGTGCTCCGGGGTGAGTGGGGTGTGGTGAAGCACCTCCTAGGAGGTGTGAACCGGTTCCTTTAAATCATATATAATGATGGAAGCCAATGTTATGTTAAGAAATTCAAAAAGAATATCAGATATAGATAAAAAATTAAACCAAATCTAAAAAGCAAAGGGATTTTCTTAGCAATCATTTTTTTCAGATAAAATTTAGACTCCATTATTTAATTCAAATAAATTCCATGGAGAAGAAAATGCATTGGATTTCTATGTTGGTGTAGAAGGAATTCTATTCCTTTTCTGGAATTTTCTTATCCAGAAATGCTACCCCTGACATGGACTGCAGTGGTAAAACTGGATATTTGGGAGGACATCTTTGAAATGTCTATGAAAGTTTGAAGGTGAGAACCTGTGATATTTCATCATGGAAGGCAACATTTTTCTATATTTTGTTTTAATCAAAATGGAATTTAGACCTCTGACATCATTGATTTTGAGTCTTTAACTTACTCTCATTTTGTCATTATTTTAAGCTTTTTAAAGAAGTATTTTCAAAGCTGCCATTTCTTAGAAGAAGGTGTCAACTTTATTTTAATCACTTATGTTTTGTGTTGATTTGAAGACATAGAGCAAGATGGCTCTCAGACTCTGCTTTTTGTCCCAAACCCCAAAATGGATGAGGGTGGTATCTGGGAGTAGAGATGCTGTAAGCCCAGCAGGGACACAGGGCATCAGAGGGCTCCCTTCCTCTCCATTTGCTAGTCATTTTGGGATTGGGAGTCAGTGCTCAGAACCGGGCAGGTGGGTAGTGCTGCTGCAGGGCACAAGGGAGTTCAGGGCCAAGGCATGTGACCGGTGTCTTCAAGGTGGCACCGCAAGGAGAGGCATGTAATATAATTTGTACAGATGGAAAAGACAGGGTAGGAGTGCCAGTTTCTCTAGAGTAGAACTGCCCTCTCCAAAGGTGGAAGGTGGAGTGGGGCCCCTCCCACTGGAGACAGGCAGGGAGAGGCCATATTTTGCTTTGCTCGGTGGGTGCTGGGACTCTGGGCGCAGCAGCAGTGGATTCTGCTTGGCTCTCATCCACTTGGCTGGCGGTTGCACCACGACACTCTGCACAAGCCAACAAATGCTGGTTACCTTCCATAGCACCCGTCTGCTTTCAGCCCTGGAAGCCCCCGCCTTCCATCCTCTCTACTCCTTCCCCTCCAGGGCTCTGGGGGCACTCCACTCCATTTCTGCATCTTGGGGCCCAGAATAGCTGTTGCTCTAGATGGCTGGTGCATTTGGCACAGAATCCTTCCATCTTCTCTCTTCTCTAAACCTTCCATCCTTCCCAGCTCAACTGAAAAGCAGCCTCTTGCACAAGGCTAGTAGGCTGGGAGCCATGCTGCCCGGATCAAGGGTTCTTCCCACCCCAGACTCTGCCTCAGCAAACTAACTCATCCTAACTTCTATAACCAGAGGGGGCTTCCTGGAACTCACTGCTGACCAAACCCCTCTGCAGCGGCAGGATGGGATGGAGCAGGATCTCTGATTCGAGCAGATGGGGTAAAGAAGGAGTCCTGGAGCCCTCAGTGGCTTTTCAGTTTTTTATTGGGATTTTACCCGGTACACAGCAGGCAGGGGTGCGAGGAGGGGGCTGCTGGGAGGCAAGTCTTCACACTCTCTGGGCTCTCCGTGTTCCTTGTGGCCTTTGCTTCTCTGCTCCTTTCGCTCTGCTGGCGTCCCATGACGTCGACCTTATAAGCTCAGTCTCAGCCCAGGTGTACCCACCTACACATGCCCACGCCCTACTCCAGGTGCCCGCCACCAGGCGTGCATTCATCACTCCTAATGGCGGGAGGGCAGAAAAGCCTGATAATATTTACCCTACACCCTCCCAGTCCTTATCATTTCATTTACTTTGTTCCTAATTGTCCCCTCTCTCCTCTCTCTGCTCCCCCGATCATCATTTTCGTTCTGTGTGGAGCAAGAGGAGATGATGAATACCTGCTGTTTAAAAATGATAAAAAAAAGGATGAGAACATAGTGGGATGTTCTAAGACAGACAGACAGATAGACAGACAGGCCTGGCCATACTGGTCCATATGCATTTCCTCTTGCAATTCTTACAATTTACTGGAATAGTCTCCACTGTCCTGTCACTTTTCATAGGAAACATAAGAGAGGATAGAGAATCTGAACACTACCTGGGATATGAAATCAGTGCCAGTGCTTGCACTTCTTTTTTATGCCATTTTGATACTTTCATATACCTTGATATAGACACTTAATTTGAGATAAAATATTAATTATATCTCCTATTAAAGTAAAACCGTTCTCATCTAAGTAAAAAGATTTGTTCCTGTATAGAAACCAGTAGAAATGTAGTTTTTTAAAATTTTTATTATAATTTTAATTTCATTGTTCATTTTTGTACAATGTTTGATTTTCCTCTCAGGTATTTTCCCATAAATTGCCACCACCAAGACCCCTGTAAACCATCACCATAGACTCTTGTGCTCTTCCCTCCCTTTTTGGTCCCTCTCCCTGCCCTTCCCCTGCTGAATGTCTCTGATTTATAGTTTGCCTGCTAGTTTTATCTTTTTCTTTTTCTTTTTTTTTATTTATTTTTTTAATATTAAATTTTATTTTATATTCCCCCATACAATTGCAAACGCCCCATTCTGACCCCAATCCTTCTCCTCCCGCCCCCCACCCCCCAAAAAGTGTCTCTGGTTCATAGTTTTTGTTGATTTTGATTTTCACTTTCTTATTTTCATTTTCCTGGTCCCTTATTTTAAGTTTTTCTAGTTCCTGCTATGAGTGAGACCATCTGGTATTTTCTTTTTCTTTTTGGCTTATTTCGCTGAGCAGATCCCTTCCAGCGCCATCCATGTTGCTGGAAATTGCATGTGTTATCTTTTTTGAATGCTGAGTAATATTCTGGTATATAGATGTACCACATCTCTTCTTGATCCAGTCATCTATTTTGGGCATTTGTGTTGTTTCCATAGCTCAGCTATTGTAAACAGTGCTGCTATAAACATAGGGGTGCAGGTGCTCTTTGGAATTGATGTTTCTGTGTCCTTTGGGTAAATACCTAGGAGTGGAATTGCTGGATCTTATGGAAGCTCTATGTTTGTAGGTCCAGAAATCTCCACACAGCTCTCCATAGTGGTTGGACCAGTTTGCACTCCCACCAACAGTGCACAAGAGTTCCTTTTTCTCCACACCCTCGCCAACATTGGTTGTTGCTAGTTTTTTAATATGTGCCATTCTTACTGGTGTGGAGATGGGATCTCATGGTAGTTTTGATTTGCATTTCCCTGATTACAAGTGATGTTGAACATTTTTTCATATGTCTGTTGGCCATTTGCATTTCCTCTTCAGAGAAGTTTCTTTTTAGCTCTTCTGCCCATTTTTTGACTGGATTATTTCTTTGTTGTTGCTGAGTCTTATCAGCTCTTTGCAGATTTTGTGATCAGTCCTTTATCATTGGTGTGGGTGGCAAAAAAGTTCTCCCAGTTGGGGGGTTTCTCTTTGTTTTTGTTATTGTCTCTTTTGCTGTGGGCAGAGCTCTTTAATTGATGTAGTCCCAGCTGTTTCTCTTTGTCTTCACTATCACTGTTTGGGTGATGTGTCGGTAAAGATGTCTTTGATGTGCAAATCACGTAGTGTTTCGCCTATTTCCTTCTATGTATTTATGGTTTCAGGTCTTATGTCTAGTTCTTTAATGCATTTTGAGTTGATTTTTGTGTATGGTGTGAGGTAGTGGTCAAGCTTCATTCTTTTGCTGTA
>NW_023603066.1:0-8817 GCF_014898055.3 Talpa occidentalis
GGGAACAAAACAGGCAGTTCTAGTGAAATACACTGCCTGAGGGGAGCAGCGGGTGAGTCAGGAGAGGTCTGCTGTGCGTTGCTCCCTGGCTGGGGATCGAACTCATGCTGCAGTGGCTGCAGACAGCTTCATAGGTTGTGTCTTAACCCCCTGTGCCATGAGGGAGGCCTGATTTTTGATCCTTTTTAAGTCATAAACTCATTCTCCAAATGGGAACCTCCCTGTGAGGCCAATGCAGTAACAGGGGATAGCAATCTGATTAATAAGGTGGGAACCTGAAACCCACCCCCCAAAGGAACAGGGGAGGGGGGAAAAGTATCCATAGTGAGGTTTTGAGTAAAAGTTTGATTAGAAATAGGATCTGGGGCCTCCCGGTGGCGCAGCGATTAAGCACTGAATTGTGAAGCTGCCCGCAGCCTCTACAGAGCTGGTTCGATCCCCGGCTGCTCCCCAGCCACTGGAGGAGGGTCCTACATGGCGCGCAGACCTCTCCTGCCGCCCGCTGCTCCCCTCAGCAGTGTACTCGGTCCTTCTGCCTGCTCTGCTCCCCGCTCTGGCTCTGGTGAATTCTCTCACCCTCCTGTGCTTCTGACTGTACCCAGTGCTTGTATAAATAAATAAATAAATAAATAAATAAATAAATAAATAAATAAATAAATAAATAGATAGATAAATAGATAGATAGATAGATAGATAGATAGATAGATAGATAGATAGATAGATAAATAAAAGATTTGTTTAAAAAAAAAAAAAGAAGAAATAGGATCTGATTGGGCCTCCCCAGTGGCACAGCGGTTGAGCGCAGGGCTGCGAATCTGCCCACAGCCCCTGCAGTGCGGTTCGATCCCAGCCACCTGTGAGGGTCCACATGACGCACAGACTTCTCCTGCCGCTCCCGCTGCTCCCCTCAGCAATGTGTTTCATCACTCTGCCTGTTCTACTCCTGCTCTGGCTCTGGTGGTCCTCTCATCCTCCCGCGCTTCTGACTGTACCCAGTGCTTGTATAAATAAATATATCTTTAAAAAAAGAAAAGAAAAGAAAAGAAATAGGATCTGATTGCTTAAATTTTTTAAAAAATTCATGCTCTACAGAACCTTTGGAGCAAAGCAATGTTAATCGCATTCTAATATCCTATCCGCTGATTTAGCTCTAGTCTCCTTTTTCCTTGGTTGAATTGGTCTCTCGTGACTTGGTCACTTGACTTGAATTGGCTACTCTATACTACTCTTCTGTGGGCAAAAGTGGCTAGAATTCTGATCACCTGGCTTTGCTTGATTCTACTGCCAGATCTTTTTCACCATCTATGCTTCAGGATTGGGCCAGGAAGAAGAGAAAAAAGAGAGAAGAAATGGGAAACTAAGAAAAAGACATGTTTCCTGGGCAGCTGGGGAGACCAGGAGCAACTGTAGAGTTGGGCTTCTCCGTCTAGATACACAGAGGCTGGGCAGAGGCTGGGGTTTCATCAGAGAGATGCCTGCTCCTCTCTCATTAGGCAGAGGGTGCAAGGGCATAGAGAATTTAGCCCAAAGAAACTACTTAAAACCATTTAGAAACAAGAAGTCTTGCGTGAAATTAAACCTATGTTGCTGATAAGTGTGAAATATAAAAGAATTATTCACACACCAAAGAACTCCAGAAAATACAGCATCTTCTTTCTATGGAAAGCCTCCTCAGGAACCCAATGCATTTGAGGCACATGGGGTCGGCCCCATTTGGCTTTCATCTCATAAAAGTGAGGTCAGCAAATTAACAAGTGTCAACTTTAAGTACACAGCCCTCTACTAATTTCTTCCCTTTCTTCAGGAAGGAGAGGAGATAGAAATAATACAGAATTACCCTTGGCAGGCAAATGCAGAGCTGAAAGGAATAACCCACCAGAAGTGTTATTTAACTTTCCATTGTTTCTAGCAAGCATATACTGTCAAATATTTACATCTATTCTAAACTATCACTGCCTCTTAATTTTTCAATGTATAAAAATAAATTTTTTTTCGACTTTTCTCCTATTACGGATCCATCTGTCATATATACTCCTTCAGGCTCCATCAAGTCGGTACGATTTATATCGTCGGAGACATTGAGGAAGCAGTAGTTAATTAGAGTGGTGAGTCTTCCCTCCACAAGTGCTCTCCCACTAGGGCCTGCACTCACCCCCCAACAGGTACCAATGATGTCATCACTGTATCAGCCCCTCCTGACAGCATGCCCAGATCACTTCATACCGTGAGTGTTGTAAGAGCAGAGCTATCTTTGACCTCTCAGTTGCTTATTAAGTGAGCATAAAGCAACTCCAAGGACAATAAAAAGCAATTCTTTAAATGGAATGTCCCTCTAAGAATATTCATTTGCTTCTCTGTGACAGATGCTGTCACAAAGCTTATGTGCGACTTCTCTACTTTGCCTCCCCCTGAATATGTTCGCTGTCCTGATGATAAATCTACAGTCTACACTAAGCAGAAGAAAAATAGCGGGGGCTTTTCTGTATGCCAAGGCTGCCAGCCACATCTATCATCTCCCGCTTCTGTTTTCCTTTTAATTATCTTGCTTTAGTCAGAAACTTGACTTCAAATCACAAGCCTAAGGAGAAAGTAGATTTTAATTCACAGAAGTGCAGCTAAATATTTTTGTTCTAGGACTATTTTTCATAATAAAGATGGGAGCCCCAGGGCTCTTTAAACCAAACGGCAACTATAAACATTTTTCTTTGTGGCATGATTTTTTGCTTCAAATCAAACCTGAGTTCACCTACAGCCCATCAACCAAAAAGTTATTATAAGATGACATTCCCTCTTCAATCTGCCACCCAGCACACAATGACTGAATTAATCACACATTAGAGAGGAATTTTCTTAAATGGGCCATTTCTTCCAGACCTTCTGGCTGTTGATTTAGGCCTCTGGTTGGGGCCAGTTTGAGTACTTAGAAGGTGGCAGACCCTGCACCTTCAGGCAAGCACTCCTCTGTCTCTTTCTTATTTTCCCTCCTGCTCTTCAGTCCCACCAAGACACTAAGACGCTGTAGGGTAAAGAAAATGTCAGGCTTTTCTGCCCTTCCGCCATCAGGATAGATGATGGATCCTTGTCCTGAATGCATGCCTGATGGTGGGCACCTGGAATAGGGTGTGGGCATAGGTAGATGGGATTCAGCTGAGCTAAGACTGTGCTTTAAGGGCGGCGTCACGGGGGGGACGCTAGCAGCCCCAGCCAGCAGCAGCAGAACCGAAGAGAAGCCGAGAAGCAGCAGAACGAACGCTAGAGAGCCCAGATAGAGTGAAGACTTGCTGGGGGCTGGGAGGCCTGCCAGCCTCCAGCCCCCCAGTCAGCACCCTGCCTGCCATATGCTGGTGAACCCCAATAAAAGACCTGCAAAACTACTGAGGACTCTGACTGCTCCTTTACCCGATCTGCATGGGATCAGAAAACCTGCACTGCGCCCTTCCGGCCCTTACAATTGGCGTAGTCGGCAGGATCCATGCAGACGGGTATGGAGCCCTCCGAAGACCTGGAGGGACTAAGGAGAACAGACTTTGCCTGTGACGACGCTGGAGGCACCATGGCGGTATAGAAGATGGATACGTCCACGAGCTACAGGATGAGACCTGGCGTGAAGGAGACACCGGAAAGGACCAGCCAACGACACCGGAAAGGACCAGCCAATGACCCCTGAGGCAGCAGGCCATTGCTGAAGCAGGGAGAGGCCAATGGACTGATAGACACCGGATAGGACCAGCCAACGACACCGGAAAGGACCAGCCAATGACCCCTGAGGCAGCAGGCCATTGCTGAAGCAGGGAGAGGCCAATGGACTGATAGACTGATTAACTGATGATTTTGGACTGACAATCCCGCCAGAAGGCGGAGGACCTTAGCAGGTTATGTTTATTTTTGAGATCTGGGGTGGCCAGTGGGCCTAGATGGCCAAAAGCAGCCTGTGTATGCCCAGTGGCCAGGTGGAGGAGAAAAGCCAACTAAGGTGGCAAAAGCTGGTACTGATGCTAAGTTGAGAAGCCTAAAGCGGCTGTTAAGCAGCCTGGGTATGCTGAAGCCTGTGAGTCTCGTAAAATCACCTGTGGGTGATGCCCTGCTCATTCTTGAGTGAGGGTGAGGAGCTGAGGAGCCCGTCCTTGGGGGACGGGTGGGGAATGTGGCTTGGGGTGGAGCCCAAGCCAAATGCAAAGTTTGGATCCCAACCCATGTGCTTGTGCAGTGGGTTGGCTTGAGAGCAGGGGTCTGTGAGTCGCATGGGTGGCCATGAAGGCCGAGTGTTGGAGCGACTGCAGACAGAAACCCTGAGGGTTGGCGATTACCCCCAACAGAATAAAATTGCCAATCCCAGAGCTAGTGCATCCTGGGGGTGGATGCTGTGTGTGCCTTGTAGCCGAGACTACAGCCAGAGAAGGCCAGGAAGCCTGACGGCTCCTGGTGTGTTATAGCAGATGCCGTGTGTGATTTCCCTCCTCGTATGAGCAGTGCCTTCGGCAGCAGATTTGGTGGCTCATCTGCTGGTACAATAATTGTCTTTTGCACTTGGTTGGTGCCCTGCCTGGACTTATTTGTGTTCTGTTGTATTTTGTTATATTGTATTTTGTTATATTTGATGTATTTGCTTTTGTGGGCCATGGCTGCATTGTTTGTTTGCTTAGAAATTGTATATATATGTATAGACTGTATGGCAGAAAACCTGAGGGGGTGGACTGTAGGGTAAAGAAAATGTCAGGCTTTTCTGCCCTTCCGCCATCAGGATAGATGATGGATCCTTGTCCTGAATGCATGCCTGATGGTGGGCACCTGGAATAGGGTGTGGGCATAGGTAGATGGGATTCAGCTGAGCTAAGACTGTGCTTTTAAGGGCGGCGTCACGGGGGGGACGCTAGCAGCCCCAGCCAGCAGCAGCAGAACCGAAAGAGAAGCCGAGAAGCAGCAGAACGAACGCTAGAGAGCCCAGATAGAGTGAAGACTTGCTGGGGGCTGGGAGGCCTGCCAGCCTCCCAGCCCCCCAGTCAGCACCCCTGCCTGCCATATGCCTGGTGAACCCAATAAAGACCTGCAAAACTACTGAGGACTCTGACTGCTCCTTTACCCGATCTGCATGGGATCAGAAAACCTGCACTGCGCCCCTTCCGGCCCTTACAGACGCTAATATTTTGGTCTGTGTTGAGATTACTCAAATAAGCTCACCTTCATAAGCACAAGGTCTGCCCTGAAGCACTACTCACTGCCTGTGTTTCTCAAGGCTGAGTCATTCCAGCTACCCCCAAACCCCAAAACCAAGGGTATTCAGGCAGCATTCAGGTTCCAGATCTGTCTTAGAGCTGGAGATACTTCACACTAACTAGAACTTGGCCCAGGATGAGAGGGAGAGGACAACTAGCATTCCCCAGCATTAAGTGCAGTCACCTTTGCAGATATTAAAGTCCTTTTAAATGGGATAGATTAGTTCCATATGCCCAAAGGTCTAGGTTAAGTGCTTTCATTTTATATTTCTTTCCTTCCAAGGAAGGAAAAAAAGACTTTACAACTTTCAATAAGAAAGGTGAGTATGTTTCAAGCAAACATTGAATGAACTCATACATGGCCATATTGTCAGCAATGTCGAAGAAGTTGAAAAAGAAATATAATTTAATGGGTCAGGTTGGGCAATGTGGTGGAAAGTAAACAGATGACAGAAATCTGTGCGGTTTGTAGATTCAAATTTTAGAGATGGAGGAGCTAAGGAGAATCTTAAGTCCAAGTACTAATTCAATCAGGTAGGGAAACCAAGTCGGTGATGTAGTCACAGGTGCCCCACAAGTGGGTGACAGAATGAGGGCAGCAGCCAGACTCCTCAAGTCCTAGGGTTTGTTGGGCACCTCTGGTAGTCACACAAACTGACAAACTCTTCCAGAAAAAGCAACCTCATAAGTAGGACCCTGTAGGGTAAAGAAAATGTCAGGCTTTTCTGCCCTTCCGCCATCAGGATAGATGATGGATCCTTGTCCTGAATGCATGCCTGATGGTGGGCACCTGGAATAGGGTGTGGCATAGGTAGATGGGATTCAGCTGAGCTAAGACTGTGCTTTTAAGGGCGGCGTCACGGGGGGACGCCAGCAGCCCCAGCCAGCAGCAGCAGAACCTGAAGGAGAAGCCGAAGCAGAAGCAGAGAACGCCAGAGAGCCCAGATAGAGTGAAGACTTGCTGGGGGCTGGGAGGCCTGCCAGCCTCCCAGCCCCCCAGCCAGCACCCCTGCCTGCCATATGCCTGGTGAACCCCAAATAAAAACCTGCAAAACTACTGAGGACTCTGACTCCTCCTTTACCGATCTGCATGGGATCAGAAAACCTGCACTGTATCCAGTCCTGCCCTTAAAATTGGCGTAAGTCGGCAAGATCCATGTAGACGGGTATTGGAGCCCTCCGAAGACCTGGAGGGACTAAGGAGAACAGACTGTTTGCCTGTGATGACGCTGGAGGCACCATGGCGGCACAGAAGGTGGATACGGTCCGGAGCTGTGGGACGAGACCTCGCAGGGAGGAGACGCCCGAGAGGACCAGGCAATGACACCGGAAAGGACCAGCCAATGACCCCTGAGGCAGCAGGCCGCTGCTGACGCAGGGAGAGGCCAATGGACATGGACTGATAAACTTGGACTGACAATGCCGCCAGAAGGCGGAGGACCTTGCAGGTTGATATGTTTTGGGACCCTGGGGTGGAACAGTTTTGTTTGTAAACCCCAGGAGATGGGAATCTGGGGGTGGCCAGTGGGCCTTGATGGCCAAAAGCAGCCTGTGCATGCCCAGCAGCCAGGTGGAGGAGAAAAGCCAACTAAGAAGGCAAAAGCTGGTACTGATGATAAGTTGAGAAGCCCTGAGCGGCTGTTAAGCAGCCTGGGTATGCTGAAGACCTGTGAGTCTCGTAAAATCACCTGTGGGTGATGCCCTGCTCATTCTTGAGCGAGGTGAGGAGCTGAGGAACCTGTCCTTGGGGACGGGTGGGGAATGTGGCTTGGGGTGGAGCCCAAGCCGAATGCAGAGTTTGGATCCCCGACCCATGTGCTTGTGCAGTGGGTTGGCTTGAGTGCAGGGGTCTGCGAGTCGCATGGGTGGCCATGAAGGCCGAGTGTTGGAGCGACTGCAGACAGAAACCTGAGGGTTGGCGATTACCCCAACAGAATAATAATTGCCAATCCAGAGCTAGTGCATCCTGGGGGTGGATGCTGTGTGTGCCTTGTAGCCGAGACTACAGCCAGAGAAGGCCAGGAAGCCTGACGGCTCCTGGTGTGATATAGCAGATGCCGTGTGTGATTTCCCCTCCCTCGCATGAGCAGTGCCTTCGGCAGCAGATTTGGTGGCTCATCTGCTGGTACCAATAATTGTCTTTTGCACTTGGTTGGTGCCCTGCCTGGACTTATTTGTGTTCTGTTGTATTTTGTTATGTTGTATTTTGTTATTTGATGTATTTGCTTTTGTGGGCCATGGCTGCATTGTTTGTTTGCTTAGAAAATTGTATATATAATATGTATAGACTGTATGGCAGAAAACCCTGAGGGGGTGGACTGTAGGGTAAAGAAAATGTCAGGCTTTTCTGCCCTTCCGCCATCAGGATAGATGATGGATCCTTGTCCTGAATGCATGCCTGATGGTGGGCACCTGGAATAGGGTGTGGGCATAGGTAGATGGGATTCAGCTGAGCTAAGACTGTGCTTTTAAGGGCGGCGTCACGGGGGACGCCAGCAGCCCCAGCCAGCAGCAGCAGAACCTGAAGGAGAAGCGAAGCAGAAGCAGAGAACGCCAGAGAGCCCAGATAGAGTGAAGACTTGCTGGGGGCTGGGAGGCCTGCCAGCCTCCAGCCCCCCAGCCAGCACCCCTGCCTATGCCTGGTGAACCCCAAATAAAAAACCTGCAAAACTACTGAGGACTCTGACTCCTCCTTTACCCGATCTGCATGGGATCAGAAAACCTGCACTGTATCCAGTCCTGCCCTTACAGACCCATCGCAGCATTTCTCAAAGTGGACTAAGGGTATGGTTTGTTTTTAAAGATCTGGAAGGAAAAAAAAAAACAAAAACCTCAAGACATAATATCACATTACATTAAAAAATTATAATGTTCTTTAAATATGTATAAATGCAAAACAAAAACCCTTATGCTTATTATATTTTTAAGCAACTATCAAACCAGGACGGATTTTTTTGAATTAAATGCAAATAAAGCTACAAAGCCAATAAAATCCAATTAGTTGCTTTACTTTAACATGACAAATGTATGTGCTTTTGCTGAAACCGAATCACCTTTGGGAATGTGGTGGATACTGACTGCCAAGGCAAAGGACCTGGGCTGAGTCTCTGTGGGGGCAGAATAGGGCACTGAGCAGGTTATCTATGTTCCAGCAGACAGGTGTAAAGGAGGAGTCCTGGAGCCCTCCGTGGCTTTCTCAGGCTTTTACTGAGCTTACACGTAGTGTGACAGACAGGTACATGGCAGGCAGGGATGCCGGGGGGCCAGGGGCCTCCAGGCCCCCAGCAAGTCTTCACTCTGGGCTTCTCAGGCCTTCTTTCTCCCCATCACTCTCCTGCCTCTCTCCTGCTTCTGCTTCTCTTGGGAACTATCTCAATACTCCTCCCATGGCCCACAGAAGTAAACAAGTCAGCTTACAACAATGTAACGAGTACAGGTGCCCCATCAGGCAGGGCAATCCAAACCGTAGGAGGGCAGAAAAGCCTGAAAAACCATTTACCCTACAGTCACCCATTCTGCTTCTTTGGGGATGTCATTTGGCCAGCTCTGTTCTCCCTCAGCCCAAAAAAAAAGAAGGGGGCTCTTCCGTACCAACAAGAACAGG